>NC_089912.1:44424087-44454087 GCF_040182565.1 Anser cygnoides
TGTAAATTAAAGAAAGAAAGAATGAACAATGAAACATACAGTAGCTAGCACAATGGAAGAGCTATCTGCTAAAAAAACATTAACTGTATCAGCCAATCTACCTAATAGTATAGCTGGTGATTAAGGAGGCATTAGTTTGAGGGTTTGAGGCCAATTTAGATTCCACGGGCCTAATTGAAAGGAAAAAAAAATACACAAGTTTATAAAAGGACTTTTCAAAGGAAACTGCAGAATAATATGGATTCAAGTGTGTGGCAATCTCACTTGGTGATCCTTGAACTCTCAGACAAACTGTGTTTTTGACTGTATTATAAACCTTAAATGTGTGAGTATTGTGTTCTCCTGAAAGAAAATAAAACTAATTGAATCATTGTTTGTAATATCCTGCATGTTTTTAAAGACTTTATCATGCTAGGTTATGAATATTTTGCTCTTCTGGAAAGAGCCTTATGCATGTGTCACTCTCTTTCTCTTTTTCACGCAGGTACACCACACACACGCACACTCAAAACTGGGAACCACAGAAAAATTTTTTACAAATTGTACACCCATTAGAAGCACACAAGTCAGTTTTTAAAAGTGTTTGGGGACATCAGTAAATGTGTGTTAGGCATAGACTTAGCAAATGTTAGGTGTTTAAATATCTTTCAAAAATACCTGTTCTTCTGTGGCCTTTTATGAGTGTTCATTTTATAAACTGGATTTTAAGATTTCCAGACTTTTGTAACACAAATTGGCAGTGTGAGGCTGACTTCTTATGCTTTGTATTTTCAGACATATGGCTGGTCTTTTTAGCTATGTGTTTTCCAGGCTATTTTGAAGTACACAGCTTGTGATCACAAATATCATTGCAGACATAGATACAGTGTTATGTGGGATGAAATTGTACAGTTTTGGCATGGAATCTCTCCAGAGTGGAAAAAAAGGAAGGGGAAGGAGAAGGGGAAGAGGCAGGGGAAGGGAGGCGGGGGGTGGAGGGTGGGGGGGAGGTGGTTGAAGGGGGAAGGAGAAAAGGAAAAAAGGGAGAAAAATAAAGGAACAGGAAGAAAGAAAAAGAGAGTTGGCTTTTGGGAACCAAAGATAAATAAAGGACTGATTCAGTCATAGTCCAGGTTTAAAATTGTACAGTCTACTCAATGACTTCTCTGTAAAACCTTTGTCTTCTTCAGCCAAAGCCAAATATTTATCTTTTAAACAATTATTCTAATCTGTGACCATCCTTTCTGCTTTTAATTCTTAGTCCTTCTGTCAATGAAAAAGCCTATTTGAACTCAGTTAAATCTTATCAGGTATAAAATTAGATTAAATAATTTAACCCACCAATGAAAGATACTAGAACTAGCCCTGATCAATCTTCTAAAGCAAATTAGTGCTCACTCGAATGATATCTTCCATTGGCAGCTATACAAGATTTATGAGAAACCAGAACTAGAGCATCTTTACTAGCACAAACAGATCTAGAAGAAGACACATCTGTGGTTTTAGAAATCCTCTGGACCGTGAACAAATTAAGGTCAAGAGTAAAATTCCAGTACATTTTCACTGATGAAGCATTAGTCCTGCAGCTTTCTTGTATGACACATGCAGTGCAGAAATCGAAAGGAAACACTTAAATCCATAGTACTGCTTAGCTGAAAGTTATGTATTATTCATGCATAAATACCTCTTTGAATAAACCTTGCTATAGTTCACAATGAGTAGGACAGATATTGGATGTTTGTGAGTGGCTAACAGCACTACCAGCTTGAGTGCTGGTGGCTGTAGACAAATTTTTCAGAGCAGGTTAAAAGGCACATCCAATTCATCCAAGACCAGTAGTAGAAGTCTGGTTTAGTTGAAGTAGAACACAGCCTGCAGCTTCAAACAGAGAGCTTTTTCTTTAAAGCCCTAACAAAAAGTCAATAAAAAGAATTTTTCAAAATAATTGTTGCAATTTTTTTTTCCTTTTTTTCCTTTTTATTTTTGAGTCTGTTTCTTCACCAGCTTCTTCAGCATTACAGAAATATAGAATAGTTTAACTCGGCATTCCTTGGTTCTTGGTGTGTGAAATTCATCATGGAAGGGATAAGGAAAATTTTTAAGAATATTTATTATAGAGAGGCCATCATCAAAAAGCAAGAAGAAAGAAGCAATGACAGAAAGATGGGGTATCACTAACACCTTGGAATCAAAGAATCATGGAATCATTAAGGATGGAAAAGACCTTCAAGATCATCTGGTCCAACCATCACCCTACTACCAATATCACCCAATAAACTATGTCCCTAAGTGTCAGGTCCAGCATTTCCTTGAACACCCCCAGGGACAGTGATGTCACCACCTCCCTGTACAACCATTCCAATGCATGACTGCTCTTTCTGAGAATAAATGTCTCCTAATTCCCAACCTGAACCTCTCCTGGCACAACTTGAGGCCATTCCTTATACTCCTACCACTAGTTTTCTGTGAGAAGAGGCCAGCTCCCAGCTACCCACACCTTCCTTTCAGGTAGCTGTAGAGAACAATAAGGTCTCCCCTGAGTCTCATCTTCTCTAGACTGAACAACCCCAGTTCCCTCAGCCACTCCTCATAGGACTTGTGTTCCAAGCCCTTCACCAGCTTCGTAGCCCTTCTCTGGACATGCTCCAGGGCCTCAATGTCCTTCTTGTAGTTAGGGGCCCAAAACAGAACACAGTACTCAAGGTGCGACCTCAACAGAGCTGAGTACAGGGAGATGATCACCTCCCTGGGCCTGCTAGCAACACTATTCCTGATACAAGCCAGGATGCCGTTGGCCTTCTTGGCCACCTGAGCACAATTCTGGTTCATGTTCAGGCAAGTATCAATCAGGTCCCCCAAATCCTTTTCCTCTGTACCGCCAGAGGAAAGTCACTCTTCCCCAAGCCTGTAGTGCTGCATGGGGTTGTTGTGGCCAAAGTGCAGGACCAGCATTTAGTTTCATTGAACCTCATCCCATTGGCCTCAGCCCATCAATCCAACTGGTCCAGATCCCTGGGCAGGGCCTTCCTATCCTCTTGCAGATTGACGCTTCCCCCTAACTTGATGTTGTCTGCGAACTTACTGAAGGTGCACTCAATCACCTTATCCAAGTCATCAAGATATTAAACCTACACTGACCCCTGGGGAACACCGCTGGTGACCAGTTGCCAGTGGGATTTCACTCCGTTCACCACTACTCTCTGGGCCCAGCCATCCACTCAGTTTTTAACCCAGCAAAGAGTGTACCTGTCCAAGCCGTGGGCTTTCCAGTTTCTCCAGGAGAATACTATAGGAGATTGTGTCAAAGACTTTACTGAGGTCTAGGTAGACTATGTCAACAGGCTTTCCCCCATCCACCAGGTGGGTCACCTGGTCATAGAAGGAGATAAGGTTGGTCCGGCAGGACTTGCCTTTCATGAAACCATGCTGTCTGGGCCCCTGGATATCTTGTACATGTTGTGTGATTGCACTCAAGATAACCTGTTCCATTACCTTTTCCTGGCACCGAGGTCAGGCCGACAGGCCTGTAGTTCCCCAGATCTTCTTTATGACCCTTCTTATAGATGGGTGTCACCTTTGCAAGTCTCCAGTCACCTGAAACCTCTCTAGTTGACCAGGACCGCTGATAGATGATGGAAAGTGGCTCAGCAATCACATCTGCCAGCTCCCTCAGCATCCTGAGGGCCCTGTGGACTTGTGACAGTCCAGGTGGAGCAGCAAATCTCTAACCGTTTCCACCGGAACTCTGGGGGGTTTGTTCTGCTCTTCATCCCAGACTGCCAGGTCAGGGAGCTGAGTACTCTGACGATAAGCAGTCTGACTATTAAAGACAGATGTAAAGAAGGCATTAAGAACGTCAGCCTTTTCCTTATCCTTAGTAGTCATGTTCCTGCATCCTGTAAAGGATGGATATTCTGCTTGGCCCTCCCCTTGCCCTTAATATATTTATAAAAATATATTTTTTTTTATCCTTAACCATAGTGGACATAATTCTTTTTCAATGACCTTCATTTCTACTAGAAGCTAACCTTGACAAAGTAGGTTATAGACCAGCAAAACTATCTACCAATTAGATAAATACAGCACAAATAATGTCAGATAATGTCACAAATAAATGCCAGATATGGCATTAGTGTATTTTGATCATTTAATCTGAAGGGATATTCCAGGTCACGGAGAATCATGAAGAATTCCACCAGTCTTTTCAGAGAGGGATACAGGAACCCTATGCAAAAAACAGACTACAAGTCTAAAATGAGATTATGTATTTGAGGAGTCATGTACCTGAGGAAGGGAAGAAAAAGTATCAAGGAGTTTCAGAAACCTCTCATATAAGACCAAAGGAAGCACAAAATGTGTAAGTAAAATTGAACAAAGAATTGCATTCAACAGTTTGTTTGCTTTGCTAAGATCTGCTTATCTTTTGTGCTTTCCAAAGTAAGGAGCATGGCCTTGATTCAGACTGCTTAATTAACATGCCTGAAATGGGAGTCCCAACTTCCAATAATTAGCAGAGCACTGTGAAGGAAATTCACATTTCAGTCTGGTCTAGCTACTGTCAGCCTGGGCTTTGATAATCTGAACTCTTCACTTATAGTCCTCATCTCAGTAGATAAATTATCTGGGGTCTATATTTTTAGAACTTAGTCACCATAGATATACACTTTGCATTTAAGTGATATAAATCCAGCCATTGGTGTTTCAGAATTCCCATTTACAAAATCTGTGTTACACATTTAGTTTAGCTACCACAAGTCTTTACAGCAGTAAATCGTAAGCTACTGTCTCTGGATAATACTTTTAGGAAAGCTTATAAAGTATGACTGTGTTGAGATATGTAGTTCTGAATCCTGTTTTTTTTCTTAGTACAGCATATGTTGCCAAGAGTGAAATCTTCCTCTGCCCTGGCACATAAAGTACTACCACTCAGACTTACTCTTTCAGATTGGTGGGAAACAGACAGTGATTTCTAAAAATCCCCAAATTTTATTGGGTTGCAGACATCCTATGAGCTATATTCTTTAGTGTATATAAATATAAATTCAGTATTTGGACTCATTACCCTGGGAGTAACCTTCATGATGAAACATACATAAACTGAAAGGAAGTGTCACTCTAGTGAAGGGAAGTGTTAAAAACTTGATTACATACTTGGAAAGGAAAATAGAGAATGAAAATACAAAACAATGTTGAGCAAATCTCAGTCATTCTTAGGAATTCAGCTGAGGAATTTTCATAACTTTTCCAAGACAGGAGCTTCCCTGGCCTGGCAAGTTGTCCCTTCCTTCCCTCAGACTCTGTCAGATCTGCATTCTATATTGTTCTTTTTCTGTGTTCTTTCCTTTTTTTTTTTTTTTTTTCCCATTCACATTGAGATCCAGTTACCTCTAATGTGTCTTGGAATTACCCTGATCCTTTTCTCCAGGAAACATTCAGCTTCAGTAACACAGAGATCTTGATCAAGTGTGGTACTTGTTTTTTTGGACTGCTGTTTCTCTTTTTTACTATCAGCTTTCAATGTAAAAGCAGCCTTCAGTTCTGGGCCACTATGCCAAGCTGGGAGGCAGAACTGAAGTTCATTTCAGTGTTGTAGAAATATGAACTTATTCATATAATTAGAACTCTCCAATGGCAATGAGATATCTATTCATCATCATGTGTAACTTTAAAAAAAAAAAAAATCTTAAATGCCTTCTGTTTTCTTTTAATTTGTGTTACTCTTTTTACAGTCTCTGAGCTTCTAAACGAATGAAAAATATTTATGTAGGAAGGAACTTTAAATGCTAATGTCTTCTCTGTCTATCATAAGCAGATAGAAACATGATAAAATTATACCTACTTTACAGTAAATGTTCTGTCATTTCACAGAATGTATTCAGTGTTTACTAAATAAGAAACTTGATGAGGAATTTACCATAGAGCAAAATCTAAATTAGGTAAAGGTAAATTTCTTAAAAAGCTAGTAAAACTTTTAAGATATTACACTGATTTTTTAAAAAGGTGCTAATATCTGGGTTTATTTGTTTGTTTGTTTGTTTTTGTCAATGTAGGTTCTTATTTGATTAGATAGACATTCTACTGAAACTACAATTACACTGTGATATTGTAGATATTACTACCTGAACTTCTTGTTAATGGGAAATATGTTATAGACAGGAAAGAAAAATGATTTACAGTATGCAAAAGTTATATATAGAGAGAAAATAAAATGCATTTTAATTCTAAAATTGGAATAAATATTCAATGAAAATAAAATGAGTTGGAAAACAGTTTTTAGTTTGTGATTATCTATGAAAAAGTTGTCCAAGACTAGAATCATAGAATGTCTTGGGTTGGAAGAGACTTAAATACCATCTAACTCCAATATGCCTTCCATGGGCAGGCATGCCACCAGCTAGATCAGGCTGACCAAGACCCCATCCAACCTGGCCTTAAACATCTCCAGGGATGGGGCATTCTCAGCTTCTCTGGACAACTTGTTCCAGCATCTTGCTACACTTACAGTGAAGAATTTCCACCTGTTGTCTAATCTAAACCTATCTTATTTTAGTTTAAAACCATTCCCCCTTGTTATTATCTATATTATCTACCCAAGAAAAGAGTGCTTCTCCATCCTATTTATAAAACCCCTTTAAGTATGGAAAGGCCACAGCGAGGTCTCCCCAGAGCCTTCTCTTCTCCAGGCTGAACATGCCCAGCTCTCTCTGCCTTTCTTCATAGGAGAGGTGCTCCAGCCCTCTGATCATCTTTGTGAGCCTCCTCTGGACTTGCTTTAACAAGCCCACATCTTTCTTGTGCTGGGGACCCCAAACCTAGATGCAGTACTCTAGGTGGGACCTCACGAGGGTAGAGTAGAGGGGGACAATCATCTCCCTTAACCTACTGGTCATAGCTCACTACATAATCACTGCAGTGATTATGATTTGGTTGAAATTAAATAAGATTAAGTCCCAGAATTTCTCTGTCAGAAACTTTTAAACCCCCAGGTTTAAAAACCCTGAAATTTGAAAATTTGAATATTTAGTCTTAAAGCAGTCCAAATTTATTCAGAATGAGTATTTCTGAATGACTCATAAGACAGTTAAGAGATAATGTAAGCTGCTCATATCATATTCCATGCCTGTTATTAAAAGAAAAAAAAAAAAAAAACTGATCTGTCCCACCTAATTCTAAAACTGGATTATTTTTCCTCATCTTCAAAGAAGAATAAATGGCCAGAACCTCTGCAGGAATGCTTGAAGCGTAGCATCTTTTGCTATATTCTGCTATGGAATGTGTTTCTGTCAGAAATAGACTTCTGGATGCTTTGTGATTCTTAAGAGGTATATGTCTTCCCCTCAACTTGTCATCATGAAGTACCTCTTACTACAGTAGTTCTAGCTTGCCTGCTCCATATTTTTGTGAGTCTCTTCCGCTTATTAAACCCACAGAAAATTAATTCTCTTAAAATAAATAAATAAATAAAATCACCTGTCCATAATATTCCATCTAATCACAAAATAATAGTTTACTAAAATACTTATCAATAAGAATATGGGTCTGTAAAGTTTGGTAAGCTCATGGTTCATTTATCCAAGGTTGTGCCCTGTAGGTAAAATGAAGGGTAATTTCAAAGCATTTGTAAAACTTAAATTCTGACCAAATAAGTTTTTGAAAGCCAGAAACACACTAAAACTGGACCATCTGTACTACATGAATCATTTTCCTTTTCCTTCCAGAAACCAAAAGAAACAGTAGCACAGAATGACACTTAGTTTCTCAGAAGCGCATGGATATTTTAAAAACGGGATTTCATGCTTTTCGTAGTTTCAGCTTTCTCAGAAACTTTCTGAGAAGTGTACTTCATTTTCTATTTCAGCACATCCATTGGAAGGAATCAAATAGACAGAGACATAATAATACCATGAAACACAGGTCATGTGAAAGATATCACCGCCAAAAGAAAAGGAAAAAAATATATATACATGTATATATATGTATATATATTTCTTCAGAGCTGTTAAAGATTTTGGACTAAAATTGATTTTGTAAGAATTTAATTATTCCAAACTGCACTGTAGGATTGTTTCATTTTGGCTGTAGCCAAATTCAGACCTATGCATATGTAATCTTCATTCTGGTTGTGAATTTAAAAAGATGTCTTTAGGAAATGAATGGATGATATCCTGATATTTCTGATGTAGCAGCTATTTTCCAGCACTATAAAACATGTGATGTATTTAAATTTCAGCTGTTAACTTTTTTTTTCCTTTTTATTGTTAGTCTTTAGATATGTGCCTCCTTTTATTGTTTGAACGTCATGAAACATCTAGATGAGGCCATGAAGCAAAACTGGGATTTTTATGAGTCATAGATATTACTATTAATAACAGTTTGGAACAACAACAACAACAAAACACACACACACACACAAAATACAATAGAATATTTTTAGATATTGTGATATCTTTCCAGAAGACATCTGTTTTGGAAAGATTCTGCTGTAAGAATTAAGAATAAAAATAAAAAGCAAAAGAGAAAAAGCTGTTACGGCATTTCTGAACCTCGTGAAATTTCTTTAAAAGATAAAACTCTGGGCCATGGGGTTTTACCAGGTCATAATTCTTGAATTTTTTAAAGAAATTTTATCTTTATTTAATAAGCTTTTTTTTTTTCTTTTTTTTTTTTTCCAAACAGGGAGGCTCAACTCATATCTTTGCTTAATATGAATATATTAACCTAACATCAAACTGTTCAAAACCAAGCTTTATTCCTTTGCTTGTTTTCCGTTGCTTGCATACTGGACCATCAAGTGTCCAGTAATTGAGTTTACACTATATCCAGTTTTCTTAATGTTCCTCTGCTTGTAAGAGTAATAAAGTAACGAGGAGGTGAAGATTCATTATGTTATGTAAACTTAAATATTTTCACCTAAACTGTAACAACACCCTGCATTTTCTGTCTTCTGAATACTTGCCAGTCTTAAGCCAACAAAGAGTTCCTGCATCTGCTTGCAGATGTGATCACACCCTGGATTACTTTATTTTGTCAACCACGGCAAAAGTAACATTGACTTTAGTAGTAACTTTATTACTAAGACCAGTTTTTCTCTGGTTGAAATGTGACACCTATCTACAAGAAAGGTCAGAAGGAGAATCCAGGAAACTACAGGAATGTCAGTCTGACTTCAGTACAGGGGAAGGTCATGGAGCAGATCATGTTATCACTCATATTTTTAAAAAGGGTAGGAAAGAGAAACCAGGGAAATCCAGACAGGTGAGCCTCACCTCTGTGCCTAGCACGATCATAGAAAAGATCTTCCTGGAAGCAATGTTAAGGCTCATGCAAGCAAAAAATGATCTGAGGCAGCCAGCATGGCTTCACCAAGCGCAAATCATGCCTGACCAATCTGGTGGCCTTCTATGATGGAGTGACTGCATCTGTTGACAAGGGAAGACTGACTGATGTCATCTACCTGGAATTCTGTAAGGCCTTTGTCATGGTCCCACATGACATCCTGATCTTCTAATTGGAGAGAGAGGGATTTGAAGTGTGGACCATTCAGTGGATAAGGAGTTGGCTTGAAGGTAACAACCAGAGAGTGGTGGTCTAAGGTTCTATGTCCAAGTGGAGGCCAGTGACGAGCAGTGTCCCACAGGGGTCCATCTGGGACTAGTACTGTTTAATACCTTTATCAGTGACATAGACAGTGGAATCGAGTGCACCCTCAGCAAGTTTGCAGATGACATCAAGCTGAATGGTGCAGTTGCTACCAAAGAAGGAAGAGATGCCATCCAAAGGGACCTGGATAAGTTTGAGAAGTGGGCCCATGTGAACTGCATGAAGTTCAGCAAGTCCAAGTGCAAGGTGGTGCACCTGGGTGCAATCCCAGACAGGAGTAGAGACTCATTGAGAAGAACTTGAGAGCAGCACTGCAGAGACAGACTTGGGAGTTCTGGTGGATGAAAATCTTGACATGAGCTGGCAGTGAACACCTGCAGCTCAGAAGGCCAATTGCATCCTGGGCTGCTTCAACAGAAAAGTGTCCAGCAGGTGAAGGGAGGTGATTATCCTCCTCTACTCTGCCCTTGTGAGGCCCCACTTGGAGTACTGAGTCCAGGTCTGGAGCTCCCAGCACAAGAAGGATGTTGATCTGTTAGAACGGGTGCAGAGGATGGCTACAAAGATGATCAAAGGGCTGGAGCTCCTCTCCTGTGAAGAAAGGCTAAGAGAGCTGGGACTGTTGAGCCTGAAGAAGAGAAAGCTCCTGGGTCTCCTCAATGAGTCCTTAAAGTACTTAAAGGGGGCTTAGAAAAAAGTTGGAAACTTTTGGTGAAAAATGTTTTCACCAAAATGAAAATGATAGGACAAGGGGGAATGGTTCTAAACTAAGACAAAGAAGATTTAGAATGGAGATTAAGAGGAAGTTCTTCACTCAGAGAGTGGTGAGGCACTGGAACAGGTTGCCCAGAGAAGTGGATGCCTCATCCCTGGAGGTGTTCAAGACCAGGTAGATGAGGCCCTGGGCAACCTGATCTAGTGGATGACATCCCTGCCCATGGCAGGGGGGTTAGAGTTAAATGATCTTTTAGGTCCCTTCCAGCCTAAGCCATTCTAAGATTTTATGATCTTGAATGCTGTCACGTGGCACATGTGATAAGGCCCAGTCAGCATGGGCTTACGAAAGGCAAATCCTGTTGGCGAAACTGGTTGTCTACAACAAGCTGACGTGTTTAGTGGATGAGGGAAAGGCTGTGGATGTGGCCTTCCTAGGCATTAGTAGAATTTTTGACACTTTCCCACAGCATTCTTCTTGAGAAACTGAACACTCATATCTTGAACAGGCATACATTTTGCTGGGTAAAAAAGTATCTGGGTGGCTGGTTGCAAAGAGTTGTAATAAATGGAGATAAATCCAGTTAGAGGATAGTCACAAGCAGTGCATGCCAGGGCTCAGTACTGTGGCCAGTTCTCTTCAATATCTTTATCAATGATCTGGATAAGAGGATCGAGTCCACCCTTTTTAAGTTTATGGATGACACCATGTTGGGAGCAAATGTTGATCTGCTTTAAGGTAGGAAGGCTCCACAGGGGGATCTGGATAGTCTGGATCCATGAGCCGAAGCCAACTGTATGATGTTCAACATGTGCCTTGTCCTTCACTTGGGGCACAACAAGCCCAAGCAATGTTACACTCTGGGGAAAGAGTGCCTGGAAAGCTGACCAGTGAAAAGTGACCTGGGGGTATTGGGCAATAGCCAGCTGTGTATAAACCAGCAGTGTGCTCAGGTGGCCAAGAAGGCCAACAGCATACTGGTTTGTGTCAGGAACAGTGAGGCCAGCAGGACTAGGGAAGTGATTGTTGCTCTGTACTTGGCTCTGTTGAGGTTGCACCTTGAATACAGAGTTGTGGGCCTCTAACTACAAGAAGGACATCAAGATGTTGCATTGTGTCCAAAGAAGGACAACAAAGCTGGTGAAGGGTCTAGAGATCAAGTCTTATTCAAGTTCATCAAGGGCAAGGGAAGGGCAAGGGTCCTGCACCTAAGAAGGAATAACACCAAGCACCAGTAAAGGCTGGGTGCTGTCCTGCTGGAGAGCAGTTCTGCAGAGAGGGACCTGGGAGTCCTGGTGGACAGCAGGCTGACCATGAGTCAACAATGTATGTGCCCTTGTGGCCAAGAAGACCAAAGGTATCCTGGGCTGCATTCAGAAGAGTGTTGCCAACAGAAGAATGGAGGTGATCCTTCCCCCTCCACTCAGCCCTCGTGAGGTCACACCTGCAGTACCTTGTCCAGTTCTGGGCTCCCCAGTATAAGAGGGACATAGAACTACTGGAGCAAGTTCAGAGGAGGGCTACTAAGATGATTTGAGGACTGGAGCACCTGTCATAAAAGGACAGGTTGAAAGAACTGGGCCTGTTTAGCCTGGAAAAGAGAAGACTGAGGGTTGACCTCATTAATGTATATAAATATTTAAGGAAAGGGTGTTGAGAAGATGGAGCCGGTCTCTTTTCTGTTGTGCCCAGTGACAGGAAGAGACACAGTGGGCACAAATTGAAGCCCAGGAGGTTCTGGCTTGATATGAGGTCTATGAAGATGGTGAAAGGCCTAGGGGGGGAAGACATATGAGGAGCAGCTGAGGTCACTTGGCCTGTTCAGCCTGGAGAAGAGGAGGCTGAGGGGAGACTTCATCGCAGTCTACAGCTTCCTCATGAGTGGGAGTGGAGGGGCAGGCACCAACCTATTCTCATTAGTCACCAGTGATAGGACCCTCAAGCTGAGGCAGTGGAGGTTTAGGCTAGACATCAAGAAGAGGTTCTTCACCGAGAGGGTGGTCGCACACTGGAATAGGCTCACAAGGGAAGTAGTCACTGCATCAAGCCTGTCTAAATTGAAGAATTGTTTGGACTGTGCACTTAGTCACATGGTCTAAAATTTTGGGTAGACCTCTGTGGTGCCAAGAGTTGTACTCGATGATCCTTATGGGTCCCTTCCAACTCAGGATATTCTATGATTCTATAATTCTATGAGGGAGCACTTTACTGTGAGAGTGACAGAGCACTGGAACAGGTTGCCCAGAGAGGTTGTGGAGTCTCCTTCTCTGGAGATATTCAAACCCACCTGGATGCCATCCTGTTCAGTATGCTCTAGGAGGTGATCCTGCTCGCTAAGAGGGTTGGAGTAGATGATCTTCAGAAGTCTCTTCCAACCCTGCCTATTCTGTGATTCTCATGAGAAACAGTTGAGGGAACTGGGGTTGTTTAGCCCAGAGTAAAGGAGGCTCAGGGGAGAATTACTGCTCCCTACATCTACCTCAAAGGAGGTTGTAGCAGGGTGGGTGTCAGTCTCTTCTCCCAGGCAAGAAGTAATAGGACAAGAGGAAAGGGCCTCAAGTTGCACCAAGGGAGGTTTGGTTTGGACATTAGGAGAAACTTGCACTGAAAGGGTTGTGAGGCAATGGAACAGGCTGCCCAGGGAAGTAGTTCAGTCACCATCCCAGAAGTATTCAAAAGCCATTAAGATGCGGTGCTCAGGGACATGATTTAGTAGTAGATTTGGCAGTGCTAGGTTAATAGTTTGACTTGATGATTTTAGAGGTCTTTTCTAACGTAAATGATTCTATGATTCTATAACCAATAAGGCCATATTCCCTGCTGGCATGTCTGCTGGCTCACTGAAGTTATACAAGAAAATAACTTGTGTCACAACTGTTTATAGAAAAAATAAAGAGGCATTACTACAATCAAATCCTTAATCCTTGTGGCTGAAATGTAACTATGTATTATAATCTGGTGGATAACGTGGGATAAACTAGTAGATAATATCAGACTCTGAAAAGAAAAGCTAGCCCTTCTTTAACTAATATTGCATTTTCTTTGTTTATGCCTTTGCAAGGGTTTATTTATAATGTAAAATCCGAACTGCAACTGAAATTTGAGTTTTTGTTCTTGTTGTTTTGTTTGTTTGTTTTAAGGTTCAGGAAACTTTTTAGGCACCTTCATAATTTGTCTGGTATATATTACATGATCATTGCTTTAGAGCCATCATGACCATTCACTGATTATAGCCTGTAGCTGTGACCCTCACTTTTTAAGATGAGAGATGGCCTTTGATTTGTGAGTAATTTGATTTTGCTCATCAAGGTCTTGCTGTGATGGTTATTTTCACATGCGATAGATGTCAGTGAAAAGTGCAGGATATAGCTCTTCTGACCTGGAGGTGTAAAAGTAGTATGAGTAAAACAGCTTTAATGAATGTACTCCTGCAACAGTAAACCTACCATCCAAGATAAGTGAAAAACCTTGCTAGTGCTTAACAAGCTCTGAAAAAAATATATATTTTTTTCAACTTCACTGTTTTCTTTTTCTTTTCATTTTTTACAAGTACAAACATCTTCTAGTGGATGTCCTGCTAACGAGTATTTCTAGAAAGATTAAACTCTTTCTTCTTTAAGAGAGGTGAGGCAGAGGAAAGCAGGGTAGAAAGGAAACAGACTTTTCACAGGGAAACACGTTTCTTTCAAAAAGAATTTTTGAGCTATTTTGAAAATGGTTAAATGACGCAGTGAATTAGGTAGGCACATCAGCCATTAAGGCATAATGAAAAACACACTAAAAACTTGGAGAATTGAGTGATAGTTGAGGGAGTATGTGTTGTAGGCAAACGCAATGAGTAATGTCCATTTGGGCAAAGGGTGCCTATATTCATCTGGGAAATAGTAAACCCCATCCAGTGCTTAGTGAAGTCGGTAGAAATATTCCAGCTGGCTTTAATGAGAATTGCACTCGATCCCTAGACTTCAGTAAAATAACTGCAGAATTGAAGAGAAACTATAATCAAGACAATCTTTCCAAAAGTAATTTTGAACACTTTTCCTCCTAAAAGCATAAGAAAACATAGAAAGAGATATAAAGGAAAGCACAGCTCAAACTCTAACATAGCTCTTAGATTTTTATTTATTTATTTATTTTTCCCTGTAGAAAATAATACAAGGAAGGATGCCTAATTCACCTGTGTTTTGAAATGAAGAGATATACTTTTTCTTGTTTTCCCATCAATCTGACACAAGATATAAAGACTTAGTATGTGTGTTATGCTCATATCATGGAAAAAAATTCATTCATACAATATAGAAGGCAAATTACTGTTTGAGGTGCTCTTTCTAAGAGCATAACTACAGCAATAATTCAGAATTTCTCCCATTATCCTGGGGATAATGTAAGTGTCCTTACTTTCCAGTCTCTTAGAAAATGCAACCTTGGATTCCTCTCCACTTTAGGATCAGGACAGAATTGTGTTTAAAGTTTTTATTTGAAAAGGAAGTGCATACATACATACATACAAATATACATTGTAGGGGTTGGAAATTGAAAGTGCTTTCACGTCAAAAGGTATAAAATATAAAAGGACCTAATCTCATCTACAGTTTAGAAGGAACTACAGCTATATGATGTGTGTAAGTAAAGGAAAAAAAAAAAGAAAAAAAAAAAGAAAAAAAAAAGCTGATCTCAAAGTACTGTATTTTGATAATTATTTTCAAATTATTTTCAAGATACATTAGACAGATTTATTCATATTTGTTGCTGTTGTTTGTTTGTTTGTTTTTAATTTTTTGCTCTTTCCAAAGAAGTTTTTTACTTAATGGACTACGATGGCTGGCTGTCCTGGGACTAGCTAGGGAAGTCTTGTAACACAGCTATCCCTTGTGAATATAACTGTATATCTATAATACTTGTATGTTTAAAATTCATTTAAGATGTAATGGAAGCAAGGCGGTAGCTTCTGTATATACAACAATTGTGATCTGTGGTCCCCACACCCCTCCCGTTACGAAATATTCTGTTTTAATCTTGCAACCTCACAGAATCTGGATATTACTTCCAGCCACTCCAAACCCTGCTCTGCAACATCTTCCAAAATGAGAAAAGTAGTCCAAGCATCTAAATCCCTGTGTATACTGCATCCCTGAGTATTTGTAACATGTTTTCAAATCCGTGGTTGTAATTTGATTTTGCAGGCCATGTTCTGCAACTCACCTGTTCAAATACATTGAAAGCAAAAAGATGCATACTTTACAGTCTTCCAAAAGTAATGAATTTCAAGTTAGATTATAAAAAGTATGTGTTACAGAAAAGTCTGATACACTTTTCTAGTCCTTAGGAGACTACCCTTCTAAATCAAGCATTTTTGGGGGGACATGATACAAATTTCTCTCTCTTGCTAGAATCCTGGATCCTTGAATACTGACATGAACAATAACAATCTTCTTCTCTCATCTACTTCTTCATATCTTCTCCTGTGAGTTACTCCTATGTCTGTAGGCTTCCTTGTTTATTAAGACACAGTAGTAACTGCTTGATCATTTTATTCTGCTTGCAGAAAAAATTTGTTTCATTCCTACTACAATTCCCAAACAGAAGTTAAAAGAAATTGTTACCAAATGTTTCCCTAAAGAACCTTTAATTTTTTTCAGACAAAAAGAAAAATAGTAAGACTTAACTCCTTTTTTTTTTTTTTTTTTTAACACAAAGACATTTGGGAAAACAAACAAAAAATCTAAAAATCAACAAAATAAAGAAATTTTAAGTAGGGTTCTTCAAGTTAATTACATTTTATCTTAATTTGTCATAAATCAACATTTAGAGATTTTATATTTAAACATTGAAGGAACAACATATTCAATTCTTCTTATACCATAACTACTTACCAAGTTAATGAGACATAAAAAAATCCTCATTCCCACTAATACTGCTTCTTTTTGGTCAGGATTACAAATCTTAAGGATGAGCTAAAGTGGTCCAACATGTTATGAAATCACTCTCTTTAATCTGGTAGTATTCACTACTTTATTAACAGCAATTTTTGCACTTAAAAATTGTTCTCAATGTCTTAAAGGATGATGCGACATCCTCATTTGCATCTTAAACTCATTTCTGCTATTTCATTTTTATGTCCTGTGTATAGATAATTATCTGGCTGCTTGGGACATCAAGATAAGTGAATATCACAGTTTCAGAGATGTGTACTCCATTTGACACAGTAAGTGCCAGCCAAGACTATACACATAAATATTTTTAACAAGAAGTTATTGTGCCTTTCATTGCCATTCTAGGTAAATACACAAGAAGTTACTTCTCAAGAACTGAACTGCTTAAATATAGCCATGTATCTAGCTGCCAGGTCAGGAAAAATGGAGACAAGTGTTAATGCAAGTTCTTTGGTAAGTTGTTTTAAAGAACATTGAAGTTCTGTTTTATCCTGAAGTTGTAGAAATCTGCTTTTTGATACCAACTGGCAGATCTTCAAATTGCAAACCATATGCTCTCTCTCCTAAGTGGAATAGTACTGTGAGCTTACATTCTTTTGTATTTTTAATGATCAGGTACATAAATAAAGAAGTTGACATATTTATTATTATTATTATTATTTGTGGGATGTCTAGATATTTGAGAACTTCTGGTAATGCGTAGATTCAAACTGGACTTCAGCAGTGAGAACCATAAATGGGTACCCATGTTTTTTCAAGTTCCCATAGAGTTATCATGACCTCTACAACATTTCCTCAAGATTTTTTTTTTCTATCAGAGCAAACTGCAAGGAGAAAACAAAACATAACAAAACAAAACAAATAAACAAACAAAAAAGAACAGCCTTCCTCCCCTGAAAACAGAAAAAAATAACCCCAATCAAATGTATTCCCAACCCTGAAATAGCTCCTTAAATAGTCAAGCATTTTCAATTTGGAGTCAAACTTTCAATTTGAATGTCAAAAATTCACGACATTGAACAGCAGTGACTAGCTGAGGTAGGATCAGAACCATTGGCAATGATTACTAAAAAATTAAGGAAGGTGGATAAAGTTCTTGAAAACCAAATAAAAGGCACATAAGTTTTAAAAGTGATTGGTGAGGGAAATGAGCCTGAAAATTATGTCTGTTCTTGATGAATGGTAAGGAAAAATGAGAAGAATTTGTACAGGAAAAAGGTGACCACAGTGGGAACCCTTTGTCAGAGGCTGCATCATATCTTGGTGCCTTTTGAAGTAAGCATGAATCTCATGGCTTTTCAATAAACCTCCTACCTCCAGGCCTATCATGCTCCTCTACACCTCTCAAACTAACTTCCATCTATACTGGATCCTGTAAGTGTGAAACAAGCAGTCCTTCCCTTTACCTTTTGATTGGACATTCTCTTACCCAAAGAGTGAGAGGACACTAACCCTGTCTCTTTATGGCCAAAGGCACACCTCATCTCACTCTTCCATGGCCTTTCCCTTTCTCCAGTCTTGTAAGGCACTAGTGCAGGTATGTCTGAAAGATTCAAACATGGCCATCCAGGCCAGGGAACCAGTCTGGGCAAAACCTGAACTTCTAAAAGCTTAAAAACTTTAAAAGTGATTGTACAACAAATAAAAACTATTTCTAGTCTGAATCAAATCTTTCATCTAGTTGACTGTTTTAAACCTCAATGTTTGTGCTGGCATGATGGGAGAATAGTATAAAAGTAGAATCAGGTAAATATGAAAGAACCAAGAGGACAGAATTGCTTGCTTAGCATAGTTGTTAGTGCAAATCAAAAGCCCTTGTGAAACCATACAGCTACTTGTTGAGAAAGAGACGGGTCAAATGTTTACAGAAATCAAAGAAGGGGAGGCTCACTCCATTAAAGTTTTTTGATAGAAGTATTTTTTTGGATCTGCTTTTTTGTTGTTCTTGTTGTTTGTTTGTTTAAATAAGCTGTTTGATTTGTAAGTTTGAGTCTGTGAATATATAAGTAGTTAAATATATTCAGTAGTAGTAGTGAACTAGAAATCGTTAACTTTTTTAAAAAATTATTTTCAGAATCTGAAGGTCTATTCTGCCTATGAGGATTTGATGGAAGGTATTTTTGGGAGAGAAGAAGAAAGGGAATAAAGCTGAAACAAGTACAAAGAACATGGTTTGTCCTGAATCAGCATTATTAGTCTGCCTTTCATTTCAAAAATTTTTGCAGTTTCATACACACTTCAATGTAATACATTTCATATAAAATACATTCCCACTGCTATCTTTTGCACAACTGTTAAGAACAAGCCTACTGATGCTTGATGAAAAATACGATTTACCACACTGCACATCAAAAGAGTAACATAGTACTACAGGAGTTTCCTTAGTAAGAAACAAATTCTCTCCTGTTGTAGCTTCATTTATTGCAGTGGATATTTTTGAGCAGCTAAGTGTGTGATACAGAGTCAGCCTTGAAGTTTTGTTATTGTTGTTTTAATGAAGTTTATAAAATTACTGTCTTCTATTTTAACACTGAGTACAGGTTTTCCCTAAATTATATATATATATATATATATATATATATATAAAAGAAATATATATATATATAAAAGAAAAAAAAAAAAGGCTGAGAATTTTACTCTTGCAGAAGAAATACAGTTTTAGACTGCATATCCCATACGCCAACATTTAAATGCTGTGCTATGTCTCACTCCTTTTTTCCTCCTCTCACTCTCCCCCATAGGCCAATATATTGCACAGAGACCTTACCTGGGTGCACAAGAAATGAATGGAAATTTGCAGTAAAATAGAGAAAATGTAATATAAAATCCCAGATGTAATGTTTCTACCACTTGTGAACAATTCTTTTTCTTCGAGAAGACTTAAAATACTCGGAAAAAGAGCATCAAAGGATGGTTCAATAAAAGACATACAAAGATATATTTATCAGGACTGAATATGTATTTCCAAAGAACCAGCAGTGAAAAAAAAAATAACAAAAAACTATTAAGTACTTTAGAATATGCAGTCTAGAACATTTTCTGGTTGTCACTCATTTGTACCTGCAGTGATAGCCAGAAAGTTAAGTGATGGTGGTGCTGTGATCCTACTTTTTTTTTAATTATTATTATTATTATGTTCTCACAGGAAGAGAGAAGCAGACTTCGAAGCTGAATTTGCCAGAATCAGACTCTGGAGAGAGCAAAAAATGGAGTGTGATATCTGAGGATCATTATATTCCTTGTAGGCACAGTTAGAGTCATAGCACCGTTCACTGGTGTGAGAGATACCATGTCTCATTTTGTTTAACATGGCATCTGTGTTGCAAGTAGTGTAGCTTAGCTATTGCTAATGGTAGCAGCAGTAGCATCCAGAGATGATAGCTGCTCTGTTGTATACAGTTGCCTGAGGTTAATCACGTGCTGAAGTTCACTGTTCCTGCGACTTTAAGTACAGATCCTCTTTTCAGCATTTACCCAACGTACATCAGTACCTAACACTTTTGTTGTTGTTGTTGTTGTTGTTGTCGTTGTTGGCATGTTTGTTTCTTTGCAAATATAGAACTAAAAGGTACTTCCCGAGTCACTGAAATATCCTGTTGTAAGTGTTCATAGGCATATAAAGCTCTGTGATAGGGGAGATAGAGACTTTGATCTTACTTATACAAATGTATAGATAAACTGATAAACGCTTTAGTGTAAACTACCTATTTAAGGTCAAACTTTTTATTTATTTATAGATTATTTTCCTCCTGTTTCCTCCTGTGATGTATGTCTAAATCAAAATCAAGTACCTTCTTGACCTGTCTTTTTCAAAGCTAAAAATAAAACAGATCGTCCGCTGTCCACCATGATTATTGTTAAACTCCTTGCTCGTCCTATATCTTCCAGAATATGTGCTTATCTAACACTTCTCATCTGCAAAGGAAATATTTTGCAGAAGCAACAATTAATAGAACTTCCTGAATCCTAGTCACAGTTTGGAGTAGGTAATTTTTTCTGTTTATTTGTTTGTTTTTAATATTTTAGCTGCAGCCCTCGCGTAGCTCTGCATTTCTAATGTACAGCTTAAATTGTAGGGTAGGTACCTCAGAGCAAAATAAGCTCCTGTCAGTTTTTGTATCTGTTGTTTACAAAGGAATCATTGCCTAATTACAACTGTATTGGTCCACAAGCCTCAGTTTTGTATTATTCAGTATGAAGCAATAATGCAGAGGCTTTGATGTAGAGCTCTTAACATGAGACAATGCAAATGACATTTACTAGCAATTTTTTTCCCCATTAATGAACAGTACTTCAGGGAGTGTAAAGGCAAGAGGCATATAATTTCTGATCTATTTAAATTGCTAATTAGATCTGTACAGGAGGTGTATTCCTAATGCAGACAATTACAACAGCTCCTAAGTGTTTGCCTTACAGTTGCTAATTACTGCAGAAGCCAATTAATTGCTGTTGACTTTTTGTATTCTTTTGCATATCGCCAGTTAATATTTACATTTATAATGAAGACAAAATTGGCAAACACTGTGTCATTTTGTAATGAACAATTCCAGTGTCTAAACAATGAGCACATTATCTCATTTGCGCCTGAAGAGTACAGCTGATTAGCATATGTTCTGTGCATGCTAGAACAATATTGCTCTTTCTTCTAAAGAATGAAAACGTCATTTAGGTGCAGCAAGTACAGGTGCAGTGCTTCTAAGGTGCTTAGAAGTGCTTGTATTCATAAACTGTTTAACAGCAAAAATGAACACACCCACCTACATATAGTTGAGCAAATGGCTGGAAAAGACCCAGACCCTAAGTGCAATACTTGCTTTGAAGGACTGCACACTGTTGTGTTCAAACTGGGCAGACCCACCCAAGAGCATACATTTTTGTAACTCCCTGGTTAAAAATTAGCAGGATGAAATAGGCCCAGATGCAGGGGTGAAATCTTGCCCCATGCACCGCAGTTTTGCAGGCAATTTTACTGATGGGATCAGTGGGGCCAGGTTTCACATGGATTTATCTGTTATTTACTGCCTCAGGCTCTACATAAGATATTACCTGCTGCAAAAGAAAATAAATTTTGTCTGAATGTCCCCTTTTTATGACTGTCTTATGGAATTTGATATAAATTATATTTCTGCTATAAGGTTCCCTTAGAAAGCTATAAGAAACTAATCCACTTCTAGAAAGTATTAAATTTCTTACTACTTGCACAGAAACTAGTTGTGTTTGTGTGTTTTAATTATATATAGCTTAAGATCTGCCCTAATATTGGCCCATTAAATGACCAAGAAGAATATAGAACTTATAATGGTCCTGCCCTAAGCAGAGATTATTAGACCTATCTTTGGTTTTACTTAACTCTAACAGTTATCATATACAAGCAAGGACAGATTGTAATTCCATGCTTCCCTGACTATATGAAAGTAGGAGGACCATAGGGGTAGTGAATGAGAGTCTGGTGTAAATTCTCCACCCAAGCAGAGGAGTGGACCACTACAGAACAAGAAAATCTTTTGAATGTAATTCCCTGGGTAGCCATATAACTATTTCTTCCCTTGCTATGTACCAACATCAGTGTAGAAGGCAAAGAGTGCAGAACAGCTGTGGAAACATTATCTTCACCCACAGTGCTAAAACATCCCTTATGGGATTAGCATATGGAAAGGATGACTGTCGTAGTTGAAAAGTATTAGCTGATGAAGTCTGTATCAGTATAACTAGAGGATTCCAGGAGTCTGTTGGCATGATTCATTAGCTAGTGTTTTTGTCAGTAATTCCCAGACTGAATTTTGATTTTTCCTCTATCCAAAATGGACTCCACTAATGACTCTGCCCTTTATGTTCAAGGCATATGGAAATCTGTCTCAATTTATTTTCACCAAATCAAATAAACTAAAATTAATCATGGTAAATTTGACAGTTATAATTCTACAATGGTCTGTGAAATACTCTTTGAGTAGCAATTACATCAGAGATAATGATAATACATTATTTTAAATGTCTGTCATCATTGTTATTAATTTGGTATCTATTGTCAAGGCAATAATGATAATGAGCTCTTTGGAGATTTAGGTGGATATTACATTATTTCCCTAGGTGTTCCCAGTGTAATGCAGAATTCAGTAGCCGTTAGTAACAGATCCTTGAAAGAATATAAACATAGGATGATTTTTTTGTTTGTTTGTGTTCTGTGTATGAACTATGAATAAAGAGTAATCAGTGATTTTTATTTTAGATGAATAAAACAGCAGAGTGTAACTAGGAAGATTCCACAAGGCTGTATTCTGCAAGTGATGGCCCTTGCCCCGAGCTCAAAATGGCTGATGCCTCCACTTATGTGTATCTTAGAAATATATCTTAGAAGTCAAGATAAGGCAATTTTACATCACTGTTCTTTTATTAATGTGTAATATTTGACTCATAAGAGGAAAGTTTCTGACATTCATGTGGACAGTAACAACTAAAATCACTGTGATTACTAGAGCTAGGAAGGTGAAAGAGAAGTCAGAGTAATAGGCTACTTATATATATATATATATATATATATTTATTTATTTTTCCAGGAGAAAGGCATATGTAAAGAGAAAGCTTCTCATGATCTGAATTCCATAATTTTTCCCATGTTAACATTTATTTTACATTTTGCCTTTAAAAACAAACAAACAAACAAACAAACAAAAAAAAACAGTTATGGAGTATTTAAGGCAATCAATTCCTACTTTTCATTGGTGTTCACGTGCTTCTCAAACAGAAACACTATTTAAACCTATTTTTATTTTGTTAGCTTTCCAACATTGCTTTGATAGCTTTCCCTATATTTTTTCTGTTTCTTTTATTTATTTATTTTTAAATTAGGATGAATCTATGTAAGAGATAATTATTACAAGCTGGAAGGTTTAGTCCTGAACTGCTGTTTACTAGTATGTGAGATTTTTATTCTAGGCAACCATGATTATTTTAGAAAGTTTGGAGGTTGTCTGGGTATTTCTGGTGTAACAGCATAACCATAAGTAGCTTATAACAGTCTGAGATGTCTAGATAAGAATGTACCGCGTAGAAGCTATACTGATTTTGGATGTGCCCTTGTAAACTCTACTGGAAAGCCAGCAGTGAAATACTGTATCTGGTGAAAATATCCGTAGTTGGAGGATGTTGGACATTTGGAGAGGTTGTAGAGATGAATAATTAGAACTGTAGGATGCTCCTTACAGTGCAAGACAGGAGTTCAATTTATTTAGCTTGACAAAATTAAAGTTAAGGAATAACTTTTTCTTTGTATCTGAGCACATAAGAGCTGACAGTTTTAATATTGCAAAGCCTAATAACTTCCAACTCAGGTAACAGGGCCTGGATTCTACAGATCTGAATTTTAGTTTTGCTATGATCTTCTTCCCAGGCCTCAGGTAAATTAATTAAGTTGCTTTGATCCAGTTTTTGTATGCACTTCAAATACTTCTTTAACTCTCTTAGCCTCCCTAACAAATCCTAGAAATCATGTTATTAGATCATTTCAATGGTTAACTAAACCTCACTCCTAGTGTTCTTATGGAAATAAGGAGGATTCTGGTTACTCAAAGGTTCTCTTTCTGTCTCTTCTACTAAGCACTTAGAAAGCACCAATTGTACCAGTCCATAACACTAGGCCATTTACAAAGCAATTGCATTGTAGAGGAGATTAAACCGTCATATGGAGATTAGATTCCATCATATATATGTTCTACACTAGATTATTTTTTCCTCTTATGTAAAAGAATTGAATATTAGATTTGAATTGAATATTATTCCTGTGATTGTATACAGTATTAGAATTAAAACAAAAATCCAAAATTATTAATAATTTTTCTCTTTTCAACCCTCTCTAATCCTAACGTTTCAAAGTTTAATGAAGAGGATGACACCTGTTTGTTAACTAACAAAAGTGAAAAAAGAGATCCTCAGATATATTATATGTCTTCTTCATATGCCAACTTTATATTCTTCATCCTTTAAATCAAAGTTGTTATGAAAAGATAATAGAATCTTAGAATCATAGAATAGCTCAGCTTGGAAGGGACCTCAAACATCATCTAGTTCCAACTCCCCTGCCACAGATAGGGATGTCACCCACTAGATCAGGTTGCCCAGGGCCTCATCTACCTGGTCTTGAACACCTCCAGGGATGAGGCATCCACTTCTCTGGGCAACCTGTTCCAGTGCCTCACCACTCTCTGAGTGAAGAACTTCCTCTTAATCTCCATTCTAAATCTTCTTTGTCTTAGTTTAGAACCATTCCCCCTTGTCCTATCATTTTCATTTTGGTGAAAACATTTTTCACCAAAAGTTTCCAACTTTTTTCTAAGCCCCCTTTAAGTACTTTAAGGACTCATTGAGGAGACCCAGGAGCTTTCTCTTCTTCAGGCTCAACAGTCCCAGCTCTCTTAGCCTTTCTTCACAGGAGAGGAGCTCCAGCCCTTTGATCATCTTTGTAGCCATCCTCTGCACCCGTTCTAACAGATCAACATCCTTCTTGTGCTGGGAGCTCCAGACCTGGACTCAGTACTCCAAGTGGGGCCTCACAAGGGCAGAGTAGAGGAGGATAATCACCTCCCTCCACCTGCTGGATACTTCTCTTTTGATGCAGCCAAGCCAACCCTTTATCCATTGAATGATCCACGGATCAAATCCCTCTGTCTCCAATTTGGACACTAGGACATCATGTGGAACCGTGGATGAAGAAAAGCCTGTTGATATACTATACATAGACTTTGGCAAGACCTCTGACACGGTCTCCCATAGTATTCTCGTGGAGAAGGTACGGGTACACTCTTTGCTTGGTTAAAAACTGTCTGGAAGTCTGGGCCCATAGAGTACTGATCATCTGAACATGAGCTGGCAGTGTGCCCAGGTCACCAAGAAGGCCAACGGCTTGTGTCAGGAATAATGCAGCCAGCAGGACCAGGGAGGTGATCCTCCTCTTGCATTCTGCTCTGGTGAGGCCGCACCTCGAGTACTGTGTTCAGTTTTGGGCCCCTAACTACAAGAAGGACATTGAGGCCCTGGAGCATGTCCAGAGAAGGGTTATGAAGCTGGTGAAGGGCCTGGAACACAAGTCCTATGAGGAGTGGCTGAGGGAACTGGGGTTGTTCAGTCTGAAGAAGAGGAGGCTCTGGGGAGACCTTATTGCAGTCTACAACTACCTGAAAGGAAGTTGTGGGGAGCTGGAGGTCAACCTCTTCTCACAGGTGATAGGACTAAGAGGGAATGCCCACAAGCTGTGCCAGGTGAGGTTTAGTTTGGAAAGTAGGAGACATTCCTTCTCAGAAAGAGTGTTTGGGCATTGGAACATGTTGTCCAGGGAGCTGGTGGAGTCCCCGTCCATGGGGATGTTTAAGGAAAGTTTGGATCTGGTGCTTTGGGACATGGTTTAGTGGGTCTACCAGAAATTCAGGTAGATGACATCTGTCAGTCTTCCCTTGTCAACTGATGTAGTCATTCCATTGTAGAAAGCCACAAGATTGGAGAGGCAGGATTTGCCTTTGGTGCAGCCATACTGGCTGTCTCGGATCACTTTTTTGCCTTGAATGTGCCTTGACATTGCTTCCAGGAGGATATTTTCCATGATCTTGACAGGTACAGAGGTGAGGCTCACCTGTCTGTATTTCCCTGGTTCCTCTTATCTACCCTTTTTAAAAATGGGAGTGATGTTTCCCCTTTTCCAGTCAGAAGGGATTTCACCTGACTGCCAGAACTTTTCAAATATGATGGAGAGAGGCCTGGAAACGACATGAGCCAATTCTTTTAGGATCCTTGGATACATGTCATCAGGCCCTATAAACTTGTACTTGCTTGATGATTAAGTAAGATGATTAATCCTTCCTCTATATTCTTATTCATCCAGTGCAATGGAACACGATTGTAGCAATGACAAATGACTACCTTGTGCTCTACCAAATTTCAAAATAAATGTGATTGTTATTGCTTAGTGCATCAGAGTAATTGGTAATTGAGGATGATGCTTATTTTTAACAGGTACTCACCTTCACAGTTGTCCTCTTTTGAGTCTATAAAAAATCAGAGTTTTGTTTATTGGGCTAGTTTTTCATCCAACTCTTATTTTCATCTTTAATTACACACATTTAAGGTCTAAAATTGTCAGAAACAAGTCTAGAATCCTGTTACCTTGTGTTTTGTAGAGCTGTGTGGAAAAATGGATTTCTTCCCCTCAGAAGACCACATATACACCGTTTCTGTGTCAGTTCATTGATACAAACAGACTGTGACACATCAACTTTTGCTATAATTACAGAAACTGGATTTTGTTACTCTTCTTTTTTTTCCTTCCTCCATCTGCAGCTATGAGTTACAGCAGGGACTCTTAATTTATATATTTTGTTTAGCTCTTCAACTGTCCTGAACTGCATATGGATATGGAAAAGGGCCTCAGTCCTGCTCTTATAATGAGGAATTTGCCTTCAAAAACAAGTTGACATCAAACAAAGGAAATAATACATAAATAAATAAAAATAATTTTAAAAATAATAATAAAAAACACCCCAAAGTAGAACTGCTTGCTTGCTTGGGTAAGATGGTTCTGCTATTTCTGGCCATGTGAGAAAACAGAAATAGCATTTGGAAAGAAAATGTTTAATGGTTCAGAGGAAGGACTATGTTAATGATTTGCAGGATGAAAGCTAGAATGGCAGTGCCAGCCTTTTAGCATCCCCTTATTTGACCTTCCTCCTCTCTGATACTACGCACAGGAAACAAATGTCCTAATCACGGAATAAACAGGGGTCATTTGGCTAATATTCAGCAATCTAGTTAACCACTGGGGCAGGGAGTTGGATCCTACCTTAAATTGTGTTCCTTGTGGTAGTTAGCTTGGAGTTATGTGTGATGAAGTTTCACATTTTTCTAAGTGCCTTTGGCCTCATCCCCAGTCTAGTAAGTCCCCTGATATTTCATCTGTGATTCATTTTCGTCCAAAATATTTTCTTTAGTGTTGCTAGCGATGGATAAATCACATGGAATAGAAAAAAAAAAAAAACTTTAAAAATCATTCAAATAGACTGAACAAGAGAGCATTACAAGCGACCAGCTGGCTGAAATTTAATTGGCAGAGTTTGGTCAATGTAAGTAAACTTGCCAAGATTTAGTCTTCTGTTAGGTCATCTGTTTCCTCCTAGCTAAACATATCACGGATATTTATAGATATAAATGTATTATTATTCCTCACCATCTCAAAAATTTGTCATTTCTGGTATTTGAATGTCAGTCATGAGGGAAAATAAGGAAAACTCTAATGTAAGCTCCTGACATCAGATGGAAAATGTGAAGGGAAAATATTTGTTTTTCTTTTCCAGAGGAAAATAAAGTTTAACAAGCTTCTTTCCTATTTTACATTAAAAATAAAATTAAAAAAAATTTAAAAAAATCACAGAGATATTTCATGCACTTAAATGTTAATGAGGTATTATGCATTGCTAAACTTAACTGTAAAAAAATATTCTCTCAGTACAGAAAAAATATATATGTAGTGGGGGATGTTGCTTACTGTGTTTGGGCTGAAGGGAATGTACCAAAACACTACTTAGATGCAAAAAAAACTCGTGCTCTTGTTCTTTTTTCTAACTGCAGGTTGGTCCCTGTACAAACCATTATTTCTACTGTACTTATTTCTGTGGACCATTTGGACCATTTGGACCATTTGCTTTTGTTCAGGCCCAGATTCTACTCATTTATGATCAGAGGCCAAATAAAGCAAGCAAGAATTTTTCCAGTGATTTTAATGGTTGCCAAATTAATTCCATATACAGAATTATACTGGTAATATTGTATTAAATTATATTACACTGGTTGTTCTTTACACTAGTATAGTGGATTTACATGGAAAGGTTTTGGCAGAAGGGGTGGGACCATAGGGGTGGCTTCTGAGAGAAGAATCCAGAAGCTGCCCCATGGTAGATAAGGGTCCTGCCACTGGCTAGAACCAGGCCAATAAGCGATGTTTGTGCATCTGTGAGAGCAAAATTAATACAGGGAAGAAAAATGCTGCGGAACAGAGGCTGGGAGAGAGAAAGGGAGAGAAACAGTCCTTCAGGTGCCTTCTTTCAGTGAAGGAGGGGGAGAGCTGTTCCAGGTGCCAGAGCAGAATTCCCTGCAGACTGTGGTAAGGACCATGGTGGAGCAGTCTGTCCCTCTACAGCCCATGGTGTACCACAGTGGAACAGGGTTCCATGCTGCAGCCTGTGGAGGAGCCCCCGGTGGAGCAGGTGGATGTGGCCTGGAGGAGGCTGCGGCCCATGGAGAGCCCCCATAGGAGCAGGCCCCGGGCCAGAGCTGCAGCCCGTGGAGAGGAGGACCAGAGAGAGGAGTCCTGCCCACGCAGGAGCAGGGGGTCTGGGGGGCGGTGCCGCCCGTGGGGGACGCATGCTGGAGCAGTTTGCTCCTGGGGGATGAACCCCGTGGTACGGAGCCATGTGGGAGCAGTTCTTGAAGAGCTGCTGCCTGTGGTAAGCTCTTGCAGGATCAGTTCAGGAAGGACAGCATCCCATGGGAGGGACCCCATATTGGAGAAGGGACAGAGAGTGACCGAGAAGGAGCAGCAGAGACAAAGCGCTATAGACTGACCACAACCCCCATTCTCCCATTCCCCCACGCTGCTCAGGGAGAGGAGGTAGAGAGGGTGGATGGGGGGAAGGCATTTTGAGTTTCTTTCCTTTGTTTCTCACTTCTCCAGCTTGTTAGTAATAGGCAATAAATCTTACTGTTTCCCTTCTCTGAGTCTTTTTTGCCCATCATGATAATTGTTGAGCTATCTCCCCATCCTTATCTCAACCCTTGAGCCCTTTGTGTCATATTTTCTCCCCCTTCTCCTTCGAGGAGGGGAAGTGAGAGAGTGACCGTGCTGGTACTCAGTTGCCCACCTGAGTAAAACCACCACAACTACCTATATGGAAGACCATTACAAATTACTGTTCAGTTCACTGAGAGTTTATTCATCCTTACTGCTTTCAGTAAAGAAATAATTGGTTACAAATGATTGGTTACAATTAAATATGGGTCTAGATATTCCTCCAGCTTCACTTTTCATCAGAGTATGTAACTACAATAAATATGCCAACTTGCAAACCTTACATGATAAGAATTGTTCATGTTTTTCTTTATCACTCTTCCCTATCTCCTCCAAAGTATACTGGTTTCTTTTTCTGAGGAACCAACCAGCTCTCTCTGGAGTATTTCCTGATATCTTAATGGAGTTTACTTTCTCCTTGTGGCCCAGATTTTGAAGTTGCACTCCGTTTCTGTACAGGACACAAACAGACACAATATTGAAAACACATCCTTTCCTCCAGTACTTTACATTGCCTAGAATCAGAACATGTTCTATCTAAGAAATATAGATTATGAAATGCAAAATTTTAATGTGTAAACAATAATGCAGCTTTCTACCTTAGATGTTTTATGCCTTGCAAGTAAGTTAAGAGTATGTTAGGTGCATTAAAGGACCATTTCAAGATACTTAAAGACTCTTCAGAGAAATTATCCTGGTCATTAATCCTCAAAAATGCTGAAACTACAATCTAAACAGAGTTATGTCTGAGAATTTCTTCTGAGTGCTGGTCATTTGCAACACATGTTTAATGGGTTTTTAAAATGTGTAAAAGGTTACATTGACCTTTGCAAGAGGTGAGGAGAAAAATAAGGGGAATATAAAGTCAAATATTTATCTTGCCATCGTTGTTAAATCTCCCTTTTAGAACGAACCAAACTTGCTTAAGTTTAGTGAGTAACCAGCAGAGA
>NC_089912.1:44459087-44559087 GCF_040182565.1 Anser cygnoides
CAGCACAAGCTGGTTTCTCAACTACATGGTTGTCCTCCCTGGTAACATTTGCAGGCTTTTCTGTGTACCCTGCTGCTGTGGTTGTGGGGCTAATACTGTTTGAAACAATATTGCAAATGTTCCTTCTATAGTATTCATGATAATAAAAGTGTGAATATATTGCATGATGATAATTACAGGTAACATGACTCTAAAGTAAAGGTGAATAAGTCTTAATGAGTGGGCAGGTTGACATAGTGCCACTACTAAAATATCCTTTTGATAGGGTTGAGGGAGTTTAGCAAAAATTGATCTTGGTATATAAAGTTTATCTTAGAACATACACAAGGAGCAAGAAGAGAAAGGGAGAAGACTAGTTCAGAAGAGGTTCCTGAGTTTAGACAATGAGAAAAGCATTTCAGAAAAGGTAGGGCTATGGAAGGGTGGAATTCAATGTTCCCACTGCTGCATAGAGAATAAAGTCTAACTGTTCAATTTACTGCTATTTTCTCTATTTATGCGTTGTTTGTTATGCAACTTTGACTGAAATGTGGCCCTATTTTAATAGCATAAATTACTTAGTCTTTTTCTTTTTTTCTTTTTATGTTAGATGCACTGTTGAAAAGTTGTAAGAGTTGTGTAAAGACATTACAATGATTTTGCAACAGGAGTGGCTCACTCAGTGAGAGGAAGTCTTTCTTCTTGATGCCAGAGGTCAGTGTCTTAGTCAAAGCTCTCATTTTGCTTTGCCGTCATGGCATCACTACCAGCAAAGTGAGACTATTCACTTCAGAGCAAAGCAGAAAGGCAGGAATGAATTTATCCTTGATCTTTCCTTGACTATCACAAAGTCTATGGTTCCATCTTAAGTGACTGGCATCTCTTTTTTTTTTTTTCCCCTCAAATACAACTACTTATTAGGTCTCTCTAAATGTCAGACTAGAAATAATAAAGAAATAATCATCCTGGGCTAGGGAGTGATGGTACAATGAAAGGCCAGGCACGAGGTACAAATGAGTAACTGGTGCAGAGAGGAAAACAGATGCTTTAGGCCATATTTTTTTTTCACTTAAGAAAATAATAAACTGTTGCCCAAGATTAACTACTTCTCATTAAGGTTTAGGGTTTAGGTTCAGCAAATTAGAACTGTAAATTAAGCCCAGCTATAAAAAATAAAATAGAATAAAATAAAATAGAATAAAATAGAATAAAATAAAATAGAATAAAATAAAATAAAATAATAAAATAAAATAAAATAAAATAAATAAAATAATAAAATAAAATAAAATAAAATAAAATAAAATAAAATAAAATAAAATAAAATAAAATAAAATAAAATAAAATAAAATAAAATAAAATAAAATAAAATAAAATAAAATAAAATAATAAAATAAAATAAAATAAAATAAAATAAAATAAAATAAAATAAAATAAAATAAAATAAAATAAAATAAAATAAATAAAATAAATACTAAAAAAGGTTTGAAAGAAAGAAACTTACTTATAATATTAAATAGCCTGAATTTGAAGAACTCAGTGTCCTGGTCCATATTTAATGACTAAAAGCTCTGAAGCAAAGAAGAATTATGATGAGTCTTTGATTCTTAGGCAGGCTCTCCAACTATTAGGATAATTCTTACTCAAGGTTATTGGTTTCCCTTTAACTTTTATCTAGACTTGTGGTTAGAACTGATACGTTAACACTGTGGTTTTTTGTTTATTTGTTTGTTTGTTTCTTTGTTTTTCACTCTTCTCCATTCAGTGAGTCAACATTTTTCAATGAAACCTTCTTGGCTCTGTGCTGGATCCCAAGAGCAGCAGACAATGCATACTTGGCACTGGATAACTGACCATATTGCTGACCCAGAGAACAGCAAACAGTTCATTCTTGGCATAGGGATTCAATCACTAACGCACTGATTGATTTTTCACAGAATCAGAGAATGTTAGGGATTGGAAGGGACCTTGAAAGATCATATAGTCCAATCCCCCTGACGGAGCAGGAACACCTAGACCAGGAATGCATCCAGGTGGGTTTGAATGTCTCCAGAGAAGGAGACTCCTTGGGCAGCCTGTTCAGTGTTCTGTCACCCTCACTGTGAAAAAGTTTCATCTCATATTTAAATGGAACTCCCTATGTTCCAGCTTGCACCCATTGCCCTTTGTCCTGTCGTTGGGTGTCACTGAGAAGAGCTTGTCTCCATCCTCATGATACTCACCCTTTTCATATTTACAAACATTAATAAGGTCACCCCTCAGCCTCCTCTTCTCCAGGCTAAACAGACCCAGCTCCCTCAGCCTTTCCTCATAAGGGAGATGCTCTTTTTGTTTATTTTGTGTATATAAACAAATGAGGGGACATTGATCCCTATCATCCAAGGAAAGATAGATATTTAAGGCCTTGAAGATTGGAGTCACTCAAAAGCTGACCAGTGAGGTTGAATTTTAATTTTAAATTCTTGGAAAGCATTTGACTAGGCTTCTTATTTTTCTCTCTTTTCTTTAAACATTAACATCTAGTATTATCAATATTTTTAAGCCCACATTGCTGTTTTAAACTGGATAAGTTTCCGAAATTGCAAGATAATTGATTAATATGAATGGGGTAACCTGCAGTCTGATGCTTCTCTGTGGGCCGTCCTTTCTCATATTTTCAGTTTCTTCAGTGATACAGAAGCCATCACAATTGCTTGTTTTTGGGAGGCTGCCATTTCTGGCAACTGTTAGGCTGATAGCCATTTAGGATTTTTTGTAATATCTGCATTTTGAAAAATATGTCAAAAACAGGAAATGACCAAGGTATTTCATATATCAAAAACTAATATCCACAAAAGGTTAAGGTTACTCTGTTTGTCTGAGTAACACACAGTTCTAACACCTTTTTTCTGCAAGTGACTCTGAAGAAAACTATAAATTAGGGTAATCTCATTAAAGAAAGTTACTTTAATTCAGATAAGTGAGAATAAAGGAGTATGCTCTAAGTTTATCAAGATGTTTAAAAAAAGTGCAAGGAATGTGATTGAACTGGTTAAGGGACCTCAAGGAAATGTAGTGAATATGATGTAAGTAAAATGTAAAGCAGGAATTACTATGAATAAAATTTTGTCTAAAATTAATATCCATTTGCATTAACACACTCTTATAGGGAATTTTCATTGTAAGTAGGAATTGTACTTGAAACTTTGATTGCTTGGATCACCAGAAATTATAAGTCTGTGCCTTTTAAGTATTTTTGGTACATTTTTCATCTTTGTGGCCTCAAAGGGGGACTTGAGGTGACTGTTAAAGAGACTTTGCTGGAACTATGGAAAATGGTCATACGTAAGTTGAAGTAATCATGAGATTTTTTTGAGGTCATTTATGCATACATAATGTGAGTTTGAAGTACTGCTTAATCAGAATGGAAGAACTGTGAAGCCACATAATTGGAGTTGTGAGATAAACACAGAATCATAGAAACATAGAAACATAGAATCATAGAATCATATACAGGTTTGGGTTGGAAGGGACCTTAAAGATCATCTAACTATAACCCTCCTGCTATAGGCAGGCATGCCACTCACTGGATCAGGTTGTCCAAGGCCCCATCCAACCTGGCCTTTAACATCTCCAGGGATGGGGCATCCACAACTTTTCTAGACAACCTGTTCCAGAATCTCACTACACTTACAGTGAAGAATTTTCTCCTAATGTCTAGTCTAAATCTATCCTCTTTTATTATAAGACCTTTCCCCCTTTTCCTATCATTATCTACCCAAGAAAAGAGTCCTTCTCCATCCTTTTTGAAAGCCCCCTTTAAGTATGGAAAGGCCACAGCGAGGTCTCCCCAGAGCCTTCTCTTCTCCAGGCTGAACATGCCCAGCTCTCTCTGCCTTTCTTCATAGGAGAGGTGCTTCAGCCCTCTGATCATCTTTGTAGCCTTCCTCTGGACTCTATCTAACAGACCTACATCATCAAACCTTGGACACAGTACACCAAGTGGGGCCTCACAAGGGCAGAGTAGAGAGGGACAATCACCTCCCTTGACCTGCTGGTCACACCTCTTTTGATGTAGCCCAGGACACAGTTGGCTTTCTGGGTTGCAAGCATGCACTGCTCACTCATGTGAACCCTTTTGTCCACCAGAACCCCCAGGTCTCTCTTTGCAAGGCTGCTCTCAGTGAGTTCTTCTCTCAGTCTCTACTCCTGTCTGGGATTGCCCCGATTCAGGTACACCAGCTTGCACTTGGACTTGTTGAACCTCATTAGGTTCATGTGGGCCCACTTCTCCAGCCTGTCTAGGTCTCTTTGAATGTCATCTCTTCCTTCTTTGGTATCAACTGCACCACTCAGCTTGGTGTCATCTGAAAACTTGCTGAGGGTGCACTCAGTCCCATCTTCTATGCCACTGTTGAAGATATTGAAAAACACCAGTCCCAGGTCAGACCGCTGAGGGACAGTGCTCATAACCAGACTCTACCTGGACATAGAACCATTGACTTCTGCTCTCTGGGTGCAACTATCAAGCCAATGTTTTATCCACTGGATGGTCCACCCCTCAAATACATATCGTTCCAATTTAGAGATTAGGATGCAACAGGGGGCCTGGGCCTTACCATAGAAGCAACGGTAGCGTGGGGCAAAGCCAGGAGCATCAGGCAGACAGCCGCAGGGAGCAGAGGCATTCCAATAGTCTGGAAAGGAGGGTGGGACCCAGGCATGGCTGTAAAACAGACAGCAGCCTCGAACTCATGCGTGACAATCAAGCTGACAGTGGCATGGGACCTAGGGGTGGAACTGGACGACCTCCTGGTTCGGCACCCTGGCCTGAAAACATTCTGGATGGAAGGCATCCCGTTTGGGCAGTCCCGGGCAAAGACTGGCTTATCCTTCTGCCAAAGACTGTGGAGACCATGGTGATGAATCCACCAGAAGATGTGGAGGAACAAATGGAAGTAGATCCACCTCCACCAGAACAGACCTGGGACTACCGTAGCACATCGTTGCTCTCTTCCATCCAAGAGCACCAACAGCGTTGCAGGAGTGCCCGGCCAGCTCCCTGCTCGTTGCTCAGGCTCCATCCCAAGCATTAGCTTGGAGCCACCAAACACCACAGACATCCCGCATGCTCACCTGCAAGATGTCCCGGCAATAAACAACTCTTGCTTATTCTCAGGGGTTGTATGAGTGCTTCTTTCCCAGCCCTTGTGCCAGAGGTGGCATACCTTCTGCACAGAGCCTGGAGGAAGAACACAAAAGATGACACAGCTTCCTTCAGGCTGCTGCGCTGGGGTGACAGGAGGAGTCCCTGAGGGCCACCACGCACCTCTAACATTGTGAAAATAGTCTGAGGGGTGAAAATAGTAGTGTGTGAGCAACTATAGGTGGCTAATTTCTTATATTAGAAGTGAGTTTCTGTATCTGAGTAATTGATAACGACCGACATGGAAAAGGCTGAGGTACTCAACAACTTCTTTGCCTCTGTCTGCATGGGTAGATGGGCTTCCCAAGTCTTTCATTTCCCTGAACCCATAGATAGAGGCTGGGGGAGCAAAGTCCCACCAACTGTCAGTGAAGAGCAGTTTTGACACCACCTGATGAATCTAAACAGGTACAAGTCTATGGGACCTGATGACATGAATCCCAGGGTCCTGAGGGTACTAGTAAGCCTCTCTCCATCAGAGTTGAAAAGTCCTGGCATTTGGGCAATGTCCCCGGTGAGTGGAAAAATGGAAACGTCTTGCCCCTACTCTTCAACAATTAAAACAGAGAACTGAACAAAGAGCTCTACTTTTCAACAATTAAAACAATTAGGAGACATTTCTTCTCAGAAAGAGTGGTCAGGCATTGGAACGGGTTGCCCAGGGAAGTGGTCGAGTCACCGTCCCTGGGGTTGTTCAAGGAAAGGTTGGACTTAGCGCTTAGGGACATGGTTTTGTGGGTGACATTGGTAGTAGGGGGATGGTTGGACCAGATGATCCTGAAGGTCTTTTCCAACCTTAATTTTTCTATGATTCTATGATTCTATGTTATGTGGGACTGTGTCAAAGGCCTTACAGAAGTCCAAGTAGATAACATCAATTAGTTTTCCCTTGTCAACCGATGCAGTCACTCCACCATAGAAGGCCACCAGATTGGTCAGGCAGGATTTGCCCTTGGTGAAGCCATGCTGGCTGTTCCAAATCACCTTCATGTCCTGCATGTGCCTTAACATTGCCTCCAGGAAGATCTTTACCATGGTCTTGCCAAATACGGAGGTGAAGCTCACCTGTCTGTAGTTCCTCAGGTCTTCCTTTCTACCTTTTTTAAAAATGGGAGTGATGCTTCCCTTTTCCCCAGTCACAGAGTACTTCACCTGACTGACATGGTTTTTCAGATATGATGGAGAGTGGTTCAGTGACTACATCAGCCAATTCTCAGGACCCTGGGATGCAGGTCATCAGGGCCCATAGACTTGTAGTTGTTAAGTTGTGTCAGGAGGTCCTGAACTCACTCTACAGTTACAGTGGGAGGGACTCTGCTCCCTCAGTCCCCAGCTAGAGGTTTGGAGACACAAGAGAAGTGGGAAGTCAGACCACCAGTAAAGACCATGGCAAAGAAGTTTTTAAGTACCTCTGCCTTCTCCATATATGTCGTTACCAGTTCTCTGTCTTCATTTGTCAGAGGCTCTACACTCTCTCTAGCCTTTCTTTTGTGGCCCATGTACCTGTAGAACCCCTTCTTGTTATTCTTTGCATCCCTCGCCAATTTAGTTCTGTCAGTGCCTCAGCTTTCCTGACCCCATCCCTGCACATCCAGACAGCATTTCTGTACTCTTCCCAGAGCACATGACCCTGTTTCCACTGTCTGTGCATTTCCTTCTGTTGCCTAAGTTTGATCAGCAGGTCCTTGTTCAACTATGCCAGCTTGCTATCTTCCCTGCTTGATTTATTACATATAAGAATAGAGAGATCTTGCGCTCCAAGGAAAATATCCTTAAAGAGTTGCCAGATCTGATCAGATTAACTGTCCCTAAGGACTGTGTCCCATAGGATCTCACCCACTAATTCTTGCTAAGATCTTAAGGAGAAGAGCTAAACAAAAGTGTTAAACATTTTCACACCTTTCAAAGTAGTTTGAATGTAATTTTGTTTTTATTACAGGAAGAGTTCCCACTTCTATCCTGACAGTTGTGAGGACTTGATTCTTATTATCAGGAAAACTCTGTCATACTGATCTAACAGTGAGTCAAATGGCCTACATGGACTTTATGGCCACTAAAAACCACTGTACTTTTATGGCATTTGATGGCTTCTCCTCAGCTTTACTTGGGCTTTAGAAATGAGACTGTATCTTGAAAACTGTTACTACCCTAAACATGATAAGATCTGCCTTTGTACTGTATGTGGTGCAATAGAATTTTGTACCATTTCTGGTGGTAATGCAGTGTTAAGTTTGTCATGATATATCTTTAGCTAAAAGGCTAACATCAGGTAACACATTAATGTGGTAACTGTGTTTACAAAATTGACATTCTACTGTCTCACAGGGAATAGGGATGTTACTTGTTATGAGAACATATATAAATAAATAAATCATCATTTCACTCTGTCTGGATATCAATTAACTAAAATATCTCTTTTCACATGTGGATGTACCTACCAGTGCAAGTGCATCCTGAATTTCTTGCATGCATCCATTTACATATATTTATAAGTTCCAGGTCTTGTTACTTGACTGTGAGAAGGTTTATTTTCATATGAATCTCTTTGCCACTACTTCTGGAAACCTATCTTTGAAAACAAATTCCTCTCAGAGGACAGGACGGCATTTAAATTTTTATTCATTTGTTTGTTGGTTGGTTGGTTTGATTTTTTTTTTTTTTTTGATTCTGTGAAATATATTTCTGTTTCAAGATGCACAGTAAATATCATGTATCAGTCATATCCCTCTGGCCAGATGTCCTCTGCCCCAAACTGTGTAACACTTGCATTTTACAAACCCTAGAGTTTGGTTTCTATTTCCAGACTTCAATGTGGATTATTTACTTTGAAATACAAGAAGTGTTTTTGGTAAAAATTCCTTCTATCTTGATGTGTTTGATTACTTGATTCTGGGCCTTTGCCATTGGTTTTATCTGCATGGCTGTTTCTAAAGTGGTGAAATAGATTAACTGTACTTAGAGTTCTATTACAGAATAAAATAATCAGACCATATGATTATTACACAAAATCTCATCTTAATATCAATACAGTAAATATATTCGGTAAATACAACAACACTCATCACCTGGGAAGGTTCTATTCCTCTACAAGTTCAGCTGATATAAATGGGTTCAATTATTGCTTAGTAAAGGACTAGTTTGGAGTGGTTCTTGTTATGTGGGTCTCTGTGAAGACAAAACAGGAGTCCTCAGAGTATTGTTATAATGTTAAAAGTGCAGCTGTGTCAGAGTCTGGAACTTGTGCTGGAAACTGTACAATTCAGCACATTTACACACCTATGCAGAGGTATGTAAATGATTCACAAGATGTAAAGTAGTAACCAGAGACAACCTTTTAGGAAATAACCAGAGAAGTGTTTAAATACACTTGAATGTTTTACATATCACATGGACAGAAATAGTGCTTATTTGAAAACTTGCCTTTTACTCAAATAATTATAAGTGTTTTTGTTTGTTTGTTTGTTTTATTAAACAATTTTGAATTGATTGGTTGTTTTTTTGGTTGAATTTCCTTCTTTTTTCTCCTTTTCCTTCTATGGGAGAATGTTATTTCTGAATTTGCTCTGTAGATCAACTTGGGGATTATTTTCTCAGCAGCAAGTATTGTGCATGTCTCATGTACATTTGGCTACCAGCACACACACATGGACACTTACCCACACACCAGCAGAAAAGTAAATGCTCAAGATGCACAAAGAGAACGGGGAAAATAATGGGAATTCTGACCAAAAACACAAATAAAACAATATGCTGTAATGCTGAGACATAGTAAGAAGCTCTGTTAGGAATAAACTCTCTTCCCCTCAATGTATCATATCACTAGCTGCATCCTGTTATAAGACTGAAATAAACTGCACTTGGATTAAGAAGTTTTCCATGTCAACCCCTTAAGGCAGCTGATTATAGGTTTGACCTTTTGAGATTCTGTGTATTTCCCACTTAATCAGTGCTGGAATGAGTTGCTGCTAAGTAGGATCTATGGGAACCCTATGGGAAAAGTGAAGCCATCTAAAAATAATGAGCCTTTTTCCCCCTCCCTCCCCTCTTCTCATTTTGAGCACTATTAGTCCATGATAACAGTCTTAATCTAGGCTACAGAAAAGCATAATATGGCATGTGATATTTACATTATATTGAGAAAAAAAGGCCTAGGAAGGGCTTTGGCAACCTGGAATGTAAATGAAACTTTGCAAGATTATTAAAAATTCTTTGCTTTTCCCACTTGTGCCCACCCCTTCTTGCTTTTCCATACTGATTTGTTTGGTTGAGCTCAGCCCTTGTGAAGCTTTAAAAATCCAGTACCTAAAATTTTGATGGAGTAATTGGTTCTTTCTTGCCTGGGCAATAACACAAAATTGGAACCATCTCCATTTTGTCTTGTTACAGTGACACACTTGGAGATTTAGACATAACCTCACATAGAAGTAGTCAGCTCAGTCATCAGATCATTTCTCAGTAGTCGAGACCTGTGAGCTTTTTTCCTGCCAAATACTTTAGTTTCTCTTCTCCTCTGCCCTCCCACCCTCCTCCTAGTTTCATGCCCTCCTCCCCTCAGCAACCGTCTGTGAAACTGAACAGCATAATAGATGTAATTAGACCTTCAGTAATAGGACTGAATGGAGCAAGCAATGAGACTCCTTCTCAGGAAGCAATCAGTGCATTAGGTCCCCAGGATTGAAACTGCATTTAACAAGGTTTGGGGCTTAGGGATTGTCAGTCTAGGCTTCTCCTGCTTCCCCCAGAGAAATCTCTACCCAGAATGCAAATCTTCATTTACTTTTGCTACAAAAGGGAGAAAAAGAACATTAGCCACTTTATTACACACGTAATGAAGTAAACTCTGTCTGTTAATGTATGCGTGTGTTTTTCTTTTTTTTTTTCTTTTCCTTTGCAGTAAATCAACTGTTCACAAGTGCTAGTAAGTGTATATATATGTATATATACTTTAAAACCATTTCCTGGGTTTTCCTCATCCATTCTAGGAAGAAGAAAACTTTGAATGTAATCAAATCAAAATATACTTTGTCAAACTGATACAAGCACGATTGCACGCACTTGGTGCAAGGAGTGAACTAATACAGTTGCTGAAGAAACTGTTTCTATAATATTCTTTTCAAGAGGAATGCAGGTGTGGTAAAGTTTGTGTGAGGTCTCTTAAATTCCATTCCTAACTGTGTAAGTTCATATTCAAATGAAAAAATATATATACATCTTTTTAAAACCAAATCCTTTCATCATTCAGGTCTTGTCTCTATCTAACTGGGCTTTACCTTCATTCAGTTTCCCTTTTACAGGATGTGCATGCACTCTCATTAATGTTTTCTAGTGATCATTTGTATCAGGTCATGCCTCCTTATTTTTATCCTGTTACTCAGACCTTGTCATATATGAAAATTAAGGAGATGAATTTGTTCCTCATCCACGGTCAGATCTTCTGCATAAACTGCTACTAAGGTAGGGCAATGGGGAGAAAGTCAGGCACATCCAAAAGCAAAGGGATATTTCCAAGATCGCTATTCACAGAATGGGAAGAGAAAGAAAGGCTCATAAAACCTGAAGAAACCTCTTCAGTCCTGTGTCCTGGTACATGTATTGAAGGCATGCAGAAGTCATCAGTACAGTTTATTGATCCTGACTGGGAGATCACTGCCAGAGTCAGTGACCAATGTCACACTTAACATCACAGTTAACATGACGATGCACAGCCCGTAGCTGTGCAACACACATAGAGTGACCTTCGGACTGTCCTGTGCTTCATGGGTCCTGTGGCTGCAGGACAAACTTCACCAGTTCACTGTACTGGAGGAGCCTGCAGCTGACTCCCACTCTGCACCTACCATTACATCACCTGTGTGGCTTTGCCTTTACCCAGCAGGTAGGTATGAGAGAGTTCTTATGAGAACATCTTTTGTGAATAAGTTGCTTTCTTGTATGAAAATCATATACCACCTTGAGTGACCAAAACTGAGAGCTTCTGTCCATGGACAGGATCTGCTATGTACAGCATGTCATGGGGAAATCCTTCAGGACTCTGTACGATGCTGCATGATCATGTACCTGTGTGATCAGCATCTGAAGGACTATAGATTTATTCATCATCTATATTCCTCTTCCCATTCTGTTAATAACATTGTTATCTTATTAAACCTTTTGTTATTAAGCCGTTCTTACTGAGATACAGAAAGAGCCCTACACTATCTCTCTCTTTCCTCAACACCCTCTGTGTCACTTAGAGTTATAGTGTTTTTCAGGTTTTCCTACTCCATGGAAAAAGAGTTGTAAGATAACTGCCACTAGCAAAACTACCACCTTACTTGCAGTAATTCCTTAAAACTATTCCCCTCATTCTTATTTCCTTCCTCTGCCATATGCTCTCAAAATCTTTGTATTTTTCTACCATGAAACAACATTTTTCCCTTCTTCTCCTGTAAATTCTTGTTTCCTCATCATCCTCCCACAAGCTTTCTTAGCATTTACTGCCATGCAAAAAACTTACATTTGATTTTTTTTTTTTTTTTGGGGGGGGGTGATCTTCATAATTCAGTATAGCTTGAATGACAGGAATCAAAATAATTTCAGCAGAATGTCTTTCCATTGTTCTACAGTACTTCCATTAAGCTCCTAGATCAATACAAACTATCTGTGCTTCTTTGACAGAATCAGGCTTCAAACCTTGCCATGTATTTTTAGGTCTTAACTATGGGGTTATTTTGTGGCTATCTTTGATTCTTTTCAGTGACTGTCTGGATTCACAGCTGGCTAAGATTGAAGCTCTACTGATCAACCCATCCTTGTGATACCCTGCAAAACTAACTTGAAAGTTAACTTATATCAATACACCAACTTGGCCGAGCCCCATGGGTGCAGAGGCCTAATTGAAAGGAAGGGGATAATCAAACCATTGGCTTTGACTACAGATAATGAGCAGTGCTATGGGAGAAAATCTATTATCAAACTAACCCCCTGAGAGGTTTGAAACAGAGTAGCCTCATTCCACACAATTAAAAGTGCTTCCTTTTTTCTTTTTTTTTTTTTTTTTTTATTTGAGATCCAGAGGACACATCATCCAGAGATGTGAGAATTATAAAGGTATTTCTAAAGCCATGTTCAATCAACATCGGTAATATTAAGTCCCTGAACTCATGTTATCTGTATGAAATTAATCTTTGCAGAATCAATGAGATAATTGCCTTCTATATTTCTAAACCATTGAAACGTCATCTCTTGAAATGAAACAATTTCAAATTTAACAAAAACTTTGTATACTGAATAGAGCTGATGCAGGTATTTTTACAAGACTTCAGAGAAACTCTTTACCTTTTACCCATCAAAAGTTAATACAAAATACTTCAGGAATTTGGGAAACTCCATTATAGGTGATGTTTTTATCAGTTGGCAATACCAGAGCTTCTAGTAGTTTGACTATAGTTGGAGCTGAGTTAACTTAAATTTAATCATCATCCATTAGAATCACAGCCTAATGCACAGTTGAGATATTTGCTTTTATCTGCCCTCTTCCTGTGACCTTTTTTAATGTTTGTGTACCTTGATTAAAATCCACTTTTAGCCAATTTTGTGTAATAACAACTTGCTTCCAAGAATGAAAATTTAATATTAATGCAGTGACCAAAGGTGAGCCTTTTAGCTCACATGGGACAGTCTGTTTGTGAACAATTCTATTTTCTCTTCCAGGTGAATTGAGAATACATCCTGAATTTTCTGTGCAATGGTGAACTATACTTACTGGTTGAATTTGTTAGAAGCATCCTTTATTGCATTTTCAAACTAAATATATGGAGTTTTACTTACAAAATAAATCAATATTTCCATGTGGATCATTTAACAGACTGGATGTTAGTGTTATCATAAAAAGTGGAAAATGCTTTCTCCTTAAAAAAAAAAAAAAAACAGTACATTGGCTATATTTTACTGTTTTAATAACCATTTCATAAATATTTTCTTTATAGGTGTCTGCACTTCTGAGGCAGGGTTGTTTAAAAACTTGATAGTTAATTGTCGACACAAATTTTGTACCTGTGCCTATAAGTACACTGGTTCCAGAATGAAGTGTTAACCAGACAGATTTGGTAGAATTGCTTGTGTAATTGGACATAAGTATTCAGATATGTATTTCATTTAATTTTCAAAGAAAACCTGGAAGATCATCCTTTGTCCTAGATATAAGGTAAAGACATATTAAAAATACCTTTAAATCAATCTGTATTTTCTAAGTTTATGCTGATCCAGTGCTTTTAGTGTTTTTTCCCTCACGTTGACAAACTTTCTGTTCTTATGGCCTATATGCTCCCCAAAATCTATTCTTGCAGAATATGCAGAGGATTGCAATGAATCTTTAACCAATAACTCTAAATTCTAAACAATAAATTATATTCTTTTTCCTCTGCTGGCAGCAGCTGTCCACCTGGCCTAGTGCATTTTTCTATAGCTAGTGCTGTTCTCCTCAGGTGTCTTTGAATTCTATATCACAGCTGCAGCATAGCCTTCTGAGATTTGAAAGCTCACCCTAGCAGAGAAAAGGATGTTATCATAAGTTGACAGAGAAAAACAACCATCAACTTTAAATCAAAATCCAGAACACTGCTCAGTAACAAGAAAATCTCCAAAGCTCTGCTGATAAGGTTTTTCTAAGGCTCATCATATGGTTCAGTCCTTTACTTTGAAAATATGTAATAATTCTTTGGAAACTTTGCTAAAAAAGTCAGAGAATTGACCACTTTGTAAAGTCAAGGACTACAAAACATGCTCTTGAAACAGAAAACCATGCATTCTATTTCTTATTTTTTGTGCTTTGCTACCCTTTCTAGCTTAAAGCAACATGACAAAAAACAACCAACAACAAACAGGAAGAGGGAGGTACAGGTCTTTCCTGCCATTTGGTTATTAGGATAGAAATCATTACCTCTAGGAGTAAGAATGTGAAGAGACTACAACAATGATTTTAGTAGGGAAGGTACCTAAATAAGGAAATAGCACAATTAGTGGACACCTTAGTGTGTGGAGAGCAGAAGTAAAGACTGTAAGATGAAGAAGAGATTAGGATAGTAGAAATAAAGACATGAGAAGAAAATACTAGTAAAGGAATAGGCAAAAGCAAAAAAAAAAAAAAAAAAAAAGATTGCAGGGAAGTTGGTTACTTTAGAAAATAAAAACCCTCACAGTTTAAAATTATTTAAAAATCAATAAAATGATTTTAAGAAAAAGAAAAAGGGAAAAAAGAAAGCATAAGAAATAATCAGCAAAACTGTTATGCTACTATCAATTGCACACTTAGTTTGATGAATAGAACTAAGATTTACCAAAGTATTATATAATATTATAGTTCATATTAGGGGTTTTGAATGTAGTTTGACACTTCCACTTCTCTCAATCCTCATACTGAAGAATCACTTCTAAAATCAATCCTCGTTGTCCCAGTTGCCCTCTAAACATCTTATATAACAAAGAAGAAGTCTTCAAGATCTCTTAAATAACCACATTTTATTTCTTTTCTTATTACTTATATGAACACATCAAATGAAAGTATAAATTGGGATTGCTTTCTGAGAAAAATATTACTCTGATAGAAACAGGTAAATTATAGTGAACTACACCCTGTATCAGCACATCACTTGCTCACTTGCTTCCAATAACTCTACTTCAAGAGTGCTTTCAGGGATTTTACCTGTGCATATGGACAAGCCTCAACCAAAATCTTGTGCATAGAATTATGTGGGTTGTAAGGGAAATTTACTTTAGGACTACAGGTGGGAGAGAGACAGGAAAGACACCTTAAATATTACTACTTTCCGTTCAGAAGACATGGGCATGCTGTTTAGATGAATGAGAGCAACCTGTGAGTTGCCGCTTTGTATTATTTCATGAATATATTCTGAAAAACTACCAGACTTGTACCGTATGTTCTTAACTGTGTGGCATTCAGAACAGAGCAGGAAAGTCTTTATATATAGTTATCATGCTGATATGTGAGGAGCAGGGATCTGAGACAATGATTAGTAAAGCGGTAGGCTGAGTAGACAGCTTTAATGTCCTTAATCCCCATAAACTTTGTTGCACTGAAGACAGCCATGGAATATTCCTCCAACGTTCACTGGACTGTGGGAAAAGGTTCTTTACAAGCACTCTGTGGGCTGTGCCTCAGTGCCCATTTTTGCACACTTGAAAGACAGTGGATGACATTCAGAACCTACCAGAGTTAATTGGAAATTTGTCATTGACGTCAACAGAGGCAGGATTATTGCCATGATTTCTACTTGTTTATTGTGTTTGTTAAGGTCGGTAAAGAACAGCCACTTTTGTGTAAGGACCGTATTTAGCTCAGAGACGATGAAGGCATAGTTGCTAACAAGCTCTGCAGCCCCTGGCATTCTTGGAACAAAAGAGTACATAATTTTTCTTTGTAAATGAAGAACAGAAATACTCTTTAATTATCATCAGGCTGAAAATGAAAAATAAAAATAAAAATCTCAACATTGCCCCTCTGTTAAATGGCTTTAGTATTCCTATCAGGTTACATAAAAAGCCCTTCACTGATACTTCTAATAGTTATCTCAGGACAAAGAAGAACAAATCAGTTGACTTTTTAAAAGCCTTGAAAAGGAAAATGTTCCAAATTAGAATATAACTTAATTAGTCCAAGATTGAAAGATTCAGTTTAAATAATAAACCACAAGCCCTTGAAAAAATTAGAGCCACATAGTTTTACTCTCTTTTGAGTTCATCTTACTCCAATACTGTTGATTTTTGTCATTGGAAAAACATAATTTAATGCTGTAATTGAAATTACAGCAAATCCTTTGGTAACAATTTGGACCAAAGCCACAGTGTATGTTCATGTCTTGAAGGTGTGCTGTGTACACCAAAAGAAACAGTGTGCTTAAAAGAGAAATTTGCATCATGTGATTATATAATATGCACTGACAATAAAAGTATTTATAATGTAAAAACGTATTTATTTAAAATGTAAGAAATATGCTTGTACTGAATGATGTCTAACATATGGCAAATAACTTTGGCTAAATAAGTAGCATTTAGAGAGAACAATTTTGAAAGGTTTTAAATATTTTCAGCCATCATTTAATTTTTTAATTAGGTATGTTACTATAGCCTTATAGCCAATAAGTTAGTACAGCCATTTTTTTAATCGAAAATCAAGAAAATTGCTGCCATTCCCTTGGCAATGAATGGAATTCAACAATTTTCTGTCTAGAATAAAAAGGGATGAGATAGCAAGCAGTGCAAATGAGCACATGTGACAGAATCCTTCCAAAAAGCATGGAAGACTGAGGCAAGCAAGTATAAGATGGCAGTATGACGTCAAAAACATACAGTGAAAAATATAGCTGTATGGTAAATGTGATTGATTATGAGTATTAAACAATGGCTACTGGTACTACTCACATAGCAAAACGCTCATATACAGCTCATTCCCACAAGATGCAGTTCTAAGACTTCTGTGTTCAGCGAACAAATCACTTCCTCGGAGTCCTCAAGGATATTCATTACAGTTTGCAATGTAATAGAGACTGTGAAAACCTGTGTATCATTATTCATTTACTAAAAGTGTAATTATTTGAAGAGTTTCCTCAGGTGATAATAGTAAAACAAAGAAAACAGAGCAAGAAAGTGAAAGAAAGGACTATAAAAATAACTTTATATAAAGTCTATTGTACCTGTTATACTGAGAGTATTTCATCTATATCTCACTCTTTATGCCTCAATATATAAGTAAAAAGAAAAGTAACAAGGAAAAAGACACCAAAGTGTTGCTTTAATGGGTAAGGAAGTTTGGCAGGACCTAAATTTCCCTGTGTTCCAGCTTGTCTTCAAATATCAGAGGGGCTGGGGATGGCTGGGCTTAGATTCTGAGTGATGCCCAATTTGGCATCATAAGTCCAGTCACATTCAATGTGCATTGAATTATCACGATCACAGATACACAAATAGCGCAATACACTTTCTGTCTAGTAAATGGTTGGTGTAGTTTATTGAAGCAAAAGGAGTACATGTCCTTTGGATTGCCGGTGTCTGCACTGTCTGCAAAACACGTACAGACACCAAGAACATGACAAACGTAAACAACTACATGTGCTAATTTATAAAACAACTCTACAGAGAGTGTTAGGTTTCCTGGAGAAGCACTCCGAGAGTTCAGATCTCGCCCCATCCCTATGGGTCGGGGGAGAGAGGTTCAGCCTGTCAACTGATCCCAGAAGTCAGCAATGTCCTTCCAACTTGTCTGCAATACTGTCATCCCACGTTTTTCTTCTCTTGGGTTATTTTGTACTATTTTCTTACTTTTAGGTGGGGCTTGAGTGACTCTAGTCATATGTCTTCATAGTGATTGGTATAATCTTTTCTTGCCTTTGTTTAAAGGTATAAGCTCAGAGAAATGCAGAGTGTATGCTCAGTGAGGGCTGGTTGCACCTTGAAGGTAAGTAGGGATGGAGGTGTATTTAGGCATTATAATGGAATTATAATGAGCAAGGTTCACCCAAATGACATGATTTGCTTATCAATTAGAGTCAGGGCTGACCATGCAGTCTATCAGTTCTACAGTACCATCTGGTTCCCCATCTTTGCAGTGATAGCATAGAGCCTGGCCACGGTGTCTTGACACCACTCCACCCTCCATGCTATATCTCTTAGAGTCAGCACACCAAGCTCCCCTGGTGTCACCAATACCTAAGGCTGAAGGCTCTGTTGCCAAGAGGACTGTCATGGAACATATTCCTTTCATATCCACTGCATCTCACCCTGGAAGTTTCCTCAACACTGAACCTTCTCTTAAGATGTGGACAAACTTTTAGCCTCAATGAGTCACCTCCAGCAGTTATTCCACACAAAGATAATTGATAGATATTGTGATGATGTTTGATACTTTATCTAATGAATCCACTTTTGGTGTTAGTTAATTTTATTTTCTACCTTAAACTGAAAGCTGTAGGCAAGTTGTTTTTCTTTTTTTTCTTTTTTTCTTTTTTTTCTTAATATGAATACAATAAGTGTCTGGATGATACCAGAACAAATACAGGGTCTCATCATTTTGGCCTGATTGATTTATTTATTTATTTTTAATGGATATAGATCTATGTTTTAAAATTAAAGTTCTTCTGGGAAGGGCTTTTTTCTTTTCTTCCTTTCAGGTGCTCAGTGCAAGGTGACTTGTTACCACTGGGAGTACCAGACTGCTATTTTAATATAAATATTAACTAGTATACCAATGAAAGTATTCTACATTGTTTATCCTGACCTCATTATAGAAAACCACCTGAAATACCTCTCAAAATATGATGAATATCTGAGAAACAAAAGAGCAAATTTCAGCCTCCATAGATCATCAGAAGGGCTTATATACCTGAAAACAGTATTTTTTTCTCTGGAGAGTTGAGCAATTTTATGTAATGTATGCTCTGATAGCATTATTAAGAACTGCCTTTAAATTTATTTGTGCAAGACTGAATGCTGTCAAGACCTCACTCAGCTGACAATAAATAATATTCATTATAAACAGGTATTTTTAACTTTTTTTGGTAACACGTCACTCTAAACAGTTCTCCAACAATATGAAGTTTAACAAGAACCAAGTCCTGGATTCTGCACCTAGGAAGGGGCAACCCTGGTTATACATACAAAATGGGGGACAAGATGCTGGAGAGCAGTTCCACAGAAAGGGATCTGGGGGTTTTGTTTGACAACCAGCTGAACATGAGCCAGCAGTGGGCCTAAGTGGCCAGGAGGGCCAACCGTATCCTTGGGTATAGCAAGAACAGCATTGCTAGCCCATCAAAGGAAGGGATTGTCACACTCTACTCTGCACTGCTGCAGCCTCGCTTCGAGCACTGTGTGCAGTTCTGGGCGCCACAGTATAAGAAAGTCATAAAACTGTTAGAGAATCTGCAAAGGAGGGCAACAAAGATGGTAAAGGGTCTAGAGGGGAAGATGTATGAGGAGCAGCTGAAGTCACTTGGATTTTTCAACATGGAGAAGAGGACACTGAGGGGAGACCTTATCATGGTCTACAACTTCCTCATGAGGGTAGCAGAGGCAAATACTCTCTGGGGACAGTGACAAGACCTGAGGAACAGCTTGAATCTGCAATGGGGAGGTTCAGGCTGGATATCAGGAAAAGGTTCTTCACTGAGAGAGTGGCCGGGCACTGGAACAGGCTTCCCAGGGAAGTGGTCACAGCACTGAGTCTGACTGAGCTCAAGAAGCATTTGGACAAGACTTTCAGACACATGGTCTTATTTTTCGGGTGGTGTTTTGGGGAGAAAGGAGTTAGACTCGATGATGCTTGTGGGACCCCTCCGACTCAGGATATTGTATGATTCTGTGATTCTATGTTCTCTATAATATGTTGTTTGTAATATAATGACCTTGGACAATTTCAAATGAATCCTCAAATATTCACATGCCTCTGTTTTTAATAGAAGATTTTTTTGTGGGGGTTTATTCTCCAATTTAAATCAAACCAAACAGAAAAAGGATATGCAGTTCTGGTATGCTGATGATGTGCATTGAATTGTGGTCATCAAAATTTTTCAGAGGTTTCAAATGCACTAACCTTCCCTATACTCTCCAATTCATCATTATCTGAGTCATTTGTCCTTTGAGCTCTGCATACAGATGTGCACACTATACGATCTCTGTTATCTCAATTATAGCAAGATTCCTTAGTTAGCTACACTGTATCTTCAAAACCTAATTTGTGTTTCAGAAGAGTGAGGGGTAATTCCATTAGCATACTTACTCATACCTCTTCAGAGCAAGGAAAATTATATGGCATTTGTGACCAAGCATGTCTTATAATTTTAAAACGCAAATCCATATTTTAGTTATGATTTCAGCCTTGACCTTAGAGTTAAACCCACTGTTTTATCCATTTGCTCTCTGAAGCCTAAAACAGGATGCACATGTGAAATACGTATTTAGATGTAGTTTCATCTGATTTGCATACTGCCATATTTGTAATTATTTTTGTTTGACATGGTAAAACTGCAACTACCATAAAATCAAAGGCAGTAAACCAGTAAATTGTTTTGCTGCTTGCCTGTTAGCAGCATGCTAAGAATGCTAGAGTACGTCACTAAGAAAACTAACATTAATTTTAAGCTCCAAGTCTGAAAATGGATTTTCTTTACCCCTCCCCCCTTTCTTTTTGTAATTCACACACTGTATTTCATGCCTTCCTTTTTCTTCTTTGAAATTAGTTCATCTTACTTGGGAAATGGTTTGCTAGCTTGTCAAAATATTTGTAAGGCGTGGATAAAAGGTTGAACTTGTTGACTTCTGGAGCAATTAACAGAATCACAGATAGCCTATTTCTTGGCCTATTTTCTCAGTCCAGCTATCAGTACAATTATCCACATTAGAGAAATTTTCTCATATAGAAAAAAAGGTCACAACACAAAGAAAGTTGAAGTTCACTACAGGAAATGTAACTGTTTCATTTTAATACTTCATCAGCCACTCTCAAGGATATCATGAAAATAAGTAATTTCTGGGAGTATCTTGAAATACTTATGTATCTTTGTAGTCCCAGAAAAACTCTCAAAAGAGAAAATTTTGTTGTTTAGTATCTTACTTTTTAATCTGTAAACTTCTTATCTTAAAACTAATAGTAATACTGAAAGTCTTTTTTTGTTTGTTTGTTTTTTCTAGCATGCATAGATAGGCTTTTGTACAGAAGGATGTTAACATTCAGGAGATTTTAGTTAATATACCTTTTAATTTTAATATATGCTTCCCTAGTGAGATAATGTTCCCACCGTTAGCACTGTAACACCGTCTCAGCTTCACTGCACACTGAAACTGCTTTTATTATGCTGGATAAGCAGGACAATCTCATTTTAGATTAGATTTATTTTTTTTTTTCCTTTTTATTTCACTGTTTTTCTTTCACTGTGGTAGATCTAAGGGAAAGATTAAGAAGTTAGAAAGCAAAATATTTATTTCATTAATCCTGATAATGGAGCACAACAGATTTGTGACCAGCTTCAGAAGTATTTGATTGGTACAAGCTTCCAATTAACATAATATGTCTGTTGGCAAAATTTTTAGTGAAGATTGAGTTGAAATCAGATTGAAGTTGCTTAAGAATATAGCAATTGATATAATTGCTTCTTGGTTTCCTAACTCTTTGGGGGTGAGGGGAGAGACGATAATGCCTTTCATACAGCAGCAGCTATATGTATTAGAAATAGGACAGAGTTGTAGAGGGGAGTAGCGCTAACTGCTCAAGACTCTATTCTTTTAATATTAAGCCTTTTTTTTTTTTTCTCACTGAAGATCAAAGATTACTAATGTTGAGAGCAAACTAAACTGTATTCAAGAATATCACAGTTCTTAATATCTCGGCATATTACCTCTTGCCATCTTGCTAAATAAAACCCTCTTTGGAGAAACAGTTACACATATTGCGTTTTAAGCCAAATTGGGACACTAAATTATTAAAAGATTTCAATAGCATAAAAAGTATGCTATATTCACCACCTCTTCCTTGGATCACCATGAAAAGAACGCATTTAAAATGCGAATTGTGGTGCATATCAACATTCCAAAATTCCTGGTAAAATAATAATGATTAAAGTTTGTATCACTTTTGACATTGATCACCTTCTTCTGTCATCTTCTGAAGTTCATCTCATTCCCAGTATCTAGTAGTATGTTTTCCAAAATTTCACAGGAAATAGTATTTTTGAAAATAAACACAACAGATTTTGAAGAGATTAAACTTTCTACTTAAAATTTGCTTAAAAACGTAGTGTCCTACAAATCAGTAAATAAATGGATGAATAAATAAATAAATAAATAAATAAATATTTTTGAAGTGACCACAGGAATATTCAAATTAAAAAAAAAAAAAAGAAAGAAAATGAAAATTCTTTTAAATTATTGGTGAAAATATTTTTTCAACTGCACTAATGTTAGCAAGAGTACCTGAAAAATTTTACTCCAAATTTATTTTCATGGATTACAGAAACTTTTCAGTAACAGAAATTACAAGGAAAAACAAAAATGTAATGACATTGAATATGTCAACTAAAATGAAATTTTATCTCAAAAATAAGTTATTATGTTTCATATGGAATGCATTAGAAGATAAATAAATAAATTGAAAACAAACAAACAAAAAACAAACAAACTGACAAAAAAACTTCATTTGGATTTTAAGTGACAAGCACCATGACATCTTTAATTCAGTTAATTCTTTTTGTGAGATGTTGTATTGTTTAACTTTGTGAGATGTTGCATTGTTTAACTATCTGTAATCTTTTGTGTCCCTACACATCCACAGTAAGTTAATTATATAAACCCAGTGTTTGGTATAATATATACATATATGTAATGCAATATATGTAATATATATATATGTAATATAATAATGTTTTAATATTATTTAAGACAGAAAAAAAAAATACAAATATATATATATATATATTTTTTTTTACCAAGAAAAAGAGAAATCAGGATTCTTGATCATCGGAACTATTTGGGATTCCATTGTAATAATCTTTATTAATTAATTCTACATCTTGGTCAAGGGGAAGTTCACTTATATATGAAGTCACATTTAGTATCTAATTTTGTCACTGACTTCCCTAATCTCCTCTGACTGTAAACCAGCTGTTTTTCATCCAGCCACCTATTTTCACAGAATCACAGAATCATCTAGGTTGGAAGAGACCTCCAAGATCACCTAGTCCAACCATGACCTAACATTAACTAGTCCTCCACTAAACCATATCACTAAGCTCTACATCTAAACATCTTTTACAGACCTCCAGGGATGGTGACTCAACCACTTCCCTGGGCAGCCCATTCCAATGCCTAACAAGCTTTTTGGTAAAGAAGTTTTTCCTAATATCCAACCTAAACCTCCCCTGGCGCAACTTTAGCCCATTCCCCCTCATCCTATCACCAGGCATATGGGAGAATAGACCAGTCCCCACCTCACTATAGCCTCCTTTAAGGTACTTATAGAGAGCGATAAGATCGCCTCTGAGCCTCCTCTTCTCCACGCTCAACAACCCCAGCTCCCTCAGCCACTCCTCGTAAGACTTGTTCTCCAGACCCCTCACCAGCTTTGTTGCCCTTCTCTGGACTCACTTGAGCACCTCGATGCCCTTCTTGTAGTGAGGGGCCCAAAACTGAACACAGTACCCGAGGTGCAGCCTCACCAGAGCCGAGTAAAGGGGGTCAATCACTTCCCTAGCCCTGCTGGCCACACTGTTTCTGATACAATCCAGGATGCTGTTGGCCTTCTTGGCCACCTGAGCACACTGCTGGCTCATATTCAACTGACTATCAACCAATACTCCCAAGTCTTCCTCTGCCAGGCAGCATTCCAGCCACTCATCTCCCAGCCTGTAGTGCTGCTTGGGGTGCAGGACCCGGCACTTGGCCTTCTTGACCTTCATGCAGTTGGCCTCAGCCCACTGGTCCAGCCTATCCAGATCATCCTGCAGACCCTTCCCACACTCGAGCAGATCGACACATGCACCTAACTTGGTGTCGTCTGCAAACTTACTGAGGGTGCACTCGATCCCCTCATCCAGATCATCGATAAAGATATTAAAGAGAACTGACTCTAATACTGAGCCCTGGGGGACTCCACTAGTGACCGGCCTCCAACTGGATTTAATTCCATTCACCACAACTCTTTGGGCCCAGCTACACAGCCAGTTTTTAACCCAACGAAGCGTACGCCAGTCCAAGCCATGAGCAGCTAATTTCTTGAGGAGAATGCTGTGGGAAATGGTGTCAAAAGCCTTACTGAAGTCAAGGTAGACCACATCCACAGCCTTTCCCTCATCCAGTACGCATGTCACTTTGTCATAGAAGGAGATCAGGTTCGTCAAGCAGGACCTGCCTTTCATAAACCCATGATGACTGGGCCTGATCACCTGATTGCCCTGCAAGTGCCGTGTGATGACACTCAAGATAATCTGCTCCGTGAGCTTCCCTGGCACTGAAGTCAAATTTTCTTAAGATCCTGACCCTGTAGAGAGAGACTGATACCTATTTGTGCATCAACCATCTTTAGCAGTGCCATTGTAAACAACTAAACTAATTGTGTGATATACTATGTGAGGAAAGGAGACTACTATTTGCAAAAGAATTGTGATTTATTTTTTTCAAGCTTTCGAATCTTACTTGTTTAATGCCATATAATGCTGATTTAATGTTTCTCCATCTATTACTAGGTCTTACCCTCAGATCATCTGTGCTTTTTGATCAATATTATCAAAGTCTGCAAGAGACACTAAAAGCACTAGCTTGGACAACTGACTTTTATATATAACTTTTTCTGTCTTTGACACCTGTTGTGTTTCTATGCCAAATCTGGGTCTGAAGCTGAACTGATAGGGACTTTTGTTGTGAAACAGATGATGTGAAAGTTGAAGAGCTGGAGAGTAATGCGTGATTACTTCTCAGGTAAGCTGGTTCATTGAGTAAAGATGCAGACTCTCTGCAGAACAGTTGATGATTTCTCCCAAATGAGTAATATGTTCACTCTGAACAGCTATACTCTGTTGTCAAAGGTGTTTTTGTTGCATGTAATGACAACTACAAAGCTATCCTCGTGTCTTCTATGCGATATCAAGTTGTGAGAAATGATCTCTTTTCAGTGACTTTTCAAGCAAAGTTTATTTATTTGCCTAGCTGGAACTACCTGTGTTACCAGTTTATTGCTTTTTATGGCACTTAGAAGTTGTAGAATATACATTTTAGCAAACAAATAGTTGGTAAGGAAAAGGTAAGAAAATGACTCTAAACTTTGTTTGATTCCTCACTGAAAACACTCAGAAAATCTTTCTGCTACCGCTCCTTTTTATTTCAGTATGGTTTTTGTAGCTTATAATCCAATTCCTAAATGCCTCTTCTTTTATATTATTCACCTTTATTGGAGCAAGTTGGAATCATGTGTGTGGCTCCCTTTTCCAACAAAGCTTTGAGAAATCTGCTATAATAAATTACCTTATCTCTATTTAAATAGATATAGGGTTAGAAGTGCAGTACAGGCGCAACTTTCATCTTCTGCCCAATTTTCCTTTATGTTCTTGTAATTAATGTAGCATCTCTAAGACTTCTGCATTGACACCAAAGAGCACCAGAGAAAGAAATGGTGTTAATATTCCAGTTCTCATATTCTACTGTAAAACACTTCCATCTAATATAACAATATAATCTCCTTGAGGTTTGAGGATGATCTATTTGTTATACATTTTTCTCTGTTGATCGCTGCATATTCACTGACAACTTATGTACTTAGCATGACATTCTGGTAGTCTAGTGTCAGGCAAGAAGACTGGAAGAGCTTCACAGCTGCTACTTAGATTGATATCTCTTTGCTTCATTGCTAATGTCATTTTCTTTTTCTCAGCTCTGTACTGGTAGAAAATGAAAGAAAGAAAACCACCCTAAATATTCAAAATTTGGAAAAGGCATAAATACTGAAGACCAAACAGGTCATGTATATTTTAAAAATAAGAGAATGAGTTGATGCATTTTACTTTTTAAATTTCTGATACTCTTGTAAACTCAGTAAAAATAATTTTGCTTCCTTGGTTTGTCCGAACACCAAACACCTGTGTATTTCAAAGGCACTGAAAGATGGGGCAGAAAGACACAAAACTAAATACACTGGTGTCCCGGTTTCAGTTAGGACAGAGTTAATTTTCCTCCTAATAGCTGGTAGGGTGCTATGTTTTGGATTAGGATGAGAAGAGTGCTGATAACATACTGATGTTTTAATTGTTACAGAGCAGTGTTTACACCAAGCCTAGGATTTTTCAGCTTCTCGCTCTGTCCTGCCAGCGGGCAGGCTAGGGGTGCAGCAGGAGCTGGGAGGGGACAGACCCAGGACAGCTGACCCATACTGGCCAAAGGGGTATTCCATACCATCTGATGTCATGCTAAACAATATATAGGGGTGGCTAGCCAGGGTGGGGGGGGTGGCTGCTCAGGGATAGGCTGGGCATTGGTCAGTGGGTGGTGAGCAATTGCATTGTGCATCACTTGTTTCATACACATTGTTAGTAGTAGTACTATTACCATTATTTATTATTATTTTTTTTTCCTGTCTTAATAAACTGTCTTTATCTCAACTCACAGGCTTCACTTTCCTGTTTCTTTTCCCCATCCAAGAGAGGAAGGGGGGAGGGTGAGCGAACAGCTGTGTGGTGTTTAGCTGCCAGCCGGGTTAAAACCACAACTGGGCAGTCATCTCCCTGTTTTGTATTTGAGCAACAATCCAACCCTTTTCCTATTAAAGAAAAAAAAATAATAACTTCAATATATATGGGTAGACACAGACATATATACACACAGAAAAACAAGTCAAACCACTATAAAGGGGTAGATTGCAGTAATGTTTAAATTGTAACAAATGCATGATAACAATGGCAATGTTAAGATACCAAACAAGAAAAAGAATCCATTTGAACATAATTCAATCGAACTGTATAGTTCCAAGGACACTGCAAGGCAGTTCATCTGTTATAAGATAAGATGTAAGAAGGTATGAGATGATGAAGTAGGGGAAGGAGAAGGAGAAGGAGAAGGAGAAGGAGAAGGAGAAGGAGAAGGAGAAGGAGAAGGAGAAGGAGAAGGAGAAGGAGAAGGAGAAGGAGAAGGAGAAGGAGAAGGAGAAGGAGAAGGAGAAGGAGAAGGAGAAGGAGAAGGAGAAGGAGAAGGAGAAAGGAGAAGGAGAAGGAGAAGGAGAAGGAGAAGGAGAAGGAGAAGGAGAAGGAGAAGGAGAAGGAGAAGGAGAAGGAGAAGGAGAAGGAGAAGGAGAAGGAGAAGGAGAAGGAGAAGGAGAAGGAGAAGGAGAAGGAGAAGGAGAAGGAGAAGGAGAAGGAGAAGGAGAAGGAGAAGGAGAAGAAGGAGAAGGAGAAGGAGAAGGAGAAGGAGAAGGAGAAGGAGAAGGAGAAGGAGAAGGAGAAGGAGAAGGAGGAGAAAGGGAGGGGGAAGGGGAAGGGGAGGGGGAAGGGGAAGGGGAAGGGGAAGGGGAAGGGGAAGGGGAAGGGGAAGGGGAAGGGGAAGGGGAAGGGGAAGGGGAAGGGGAAGGGGAAGGGGAAGGGGAAGGGGAAGGGGAAGGGGAAGGGGAAGGGGAAGGGGAAGGGGAAGGGGAAGGGAAAGGGAAAGGGAAAGGGAAAGGGAAAGGGAAAGGGAAAGGGAAAGGGAAAGGGAAAGGGAAAGGGAAAGGGAAAGGGAAAGGGAAAGGGAAAGGGAAAGGGAAAGGGAAAGGGAAAGGGAAAGGGAAAGGGAAAGGGAACCTCTCCCTGGATGTGCTGAGTGGCTGATGGTAGTTGCTCCTGAAGCTGCCTCTTTTCCACGTTGAGCAAGTTCTCAACCTACTGCCTCTCCTTGCAGGTCCTGTATTCCAGGCTCCATCCATCTTGGTTGCCCTCCACGGAACTCCCTCTAGTTCATCAGTGTGTTTTTTAACAGTAGACCTCAAAGTGGACACAGCGTATAGAAGTGGTCTAAAAGAATGTTGAACAGAGGGAAATAATCACCTGTCTCAAAGTACTGGCTGTACTCCTGTTCATACATCACAACATGCTGTTGGCCTTCTCAGTTTCTGGCTCATGTTCAGCTCATTGTCTTTATTTTAATTTTGAGAGAAAAACAAATCAAACAAACAAAAAGTTATTATGAAAGTGTAGTGCATAATATAATTGGGCATATTGTTCATCTTAGATAACAGAGAGAAAGATCAAGTTTGTGTATATTTGATTCCACATGCACCTTATTGTGATACCCAGTTTATAAATGACAAATAGAAAATTGTTATGAAATGGCTTATCTGCTAAGAGGGACAGTAACTTTTGGTCTTGTGTACTGGAGTTTTGGACTTTTCTTTTTTGTTGTTGTTCTAAAACTATTCTTAAAATAAGAAGAATATTGAATGTTACATGAATTTCAACCATTAAATGTCAGCTCTGTCTGGAAGATTAAAAATGCAATATATGAAAAGAAATATACCATAAAACACAGTTTGAATGGTATATCTTCTTAGCTTACTTCGGGTTAGGCACAATATGGAATAAGTTGTGACTACGATTAAAACAATTTGACCATTCTTGTCACAACAGAAAGTAGTATGAAAAGAATAAGTAAGTAAAGCAATGAATTAAATACTCCTTTAATGGCTTTAGCTCTGTCAGAACTTGAATTGCTTACTAGTTTTTAGCACTAAATCAAAACTTTTATTATTTAGCTCCAGGAACAACAGGAAATGCTACTGTGAAGTGTTCTGTTGAGGGTGACAGTAATGACAAAGCCTAATCTAAAACTATCATTTTAGATCCCTTTCCAGTAAGTGTGGGCTGAGGGCTTTCTAATTTTATATTTCTTCTGTGTGTATATGTGTGTGTATGTATCATGTGTGTATTTGTAGTATATGTCTGTATTTTGCTGTGGGGCAGCTGTTCATTCTTGCCATAATTTTAAGCAAAATTATTGGTTTAAATAAAAAATGTATGGAAGATACCTGGAGCAATTTGTAAATATTAACAGTTTTGGTTTTGTAAAGAAACCACTTTTCCTTAGTGTGCTTATGAGTTAATGTAGAGGGTTATTGCCTAACAACCGCACAGCAGTCAAATCTCATCACCTTCAGCAGGAATAATTTATGGTTTAATCTTACATGCAGGCGTATTAGATTAGTATTACTCATCAGAACTCACTTATTAATAAAACAAGCTGAATTAGCCACCGGAGAATCATATTTGGAAATTCAATGACAATTTTACATTTTTAATAAAGGCTCAGAAATATTATTGCAGAGCAGGTGGTATGAAGAAATGTGGTCAAATTTGACATTCATTAATAATTGAAGTGTAGAACGTGACAGAGGTGAAAATTGATATTGATTTTTTCCCCTCTAATATTTGGATGAGTTCTGAAAAGTAAATAAAATGAGATAACAAGACATATCAAGTCACCCTGATTTCTTTGATCACCCCTCCCTGTATGCACACATATATATCACTATTTTCCCTATCATGTTTTTGAATAATTCAACACCCATAGTCTTTCCAGTTCAATGCATTATAAAACACACTCAAGCTGAGTTTCAATCATATTAGACTGAAAGCTGAATTTTTTATGAAGGATTATTTAAAACAAAATGTGTCTTGGGCCCTACAGTCTCTGAAACCAAACAATCCTGAGAGTTCAGCGAGGAAATGTCAACACTGTGGAGAATTTTTCGATTCAAAAAATTAAAGGAATCCTGTTTGATGTATATTAACCATATCAATATTAACAACCTTCTGCTGGATTTCAGAAGTGATTTGAGTGTCAGTATTATCAGGTTTGTATTTTAACTAGTTGTGAAAGCTCTGAAATCCTTGTACTCGTGCTGAACTTGACCTGCCACTGGGACAGCTTAAGAACTCCTACTGATTTCAAACCTTCTACTACCAATCTGTAGGCTTGGTAAGCCTCTTTAGCCCCACTGAACTCCAAGCATGCAAGAAGAAGGGCCGCCAGTCTCTGATGACCGAATTCCAGCACACTGAAGGCACATCTGCAGGGGATATTCTGCATATATTCAACAGACTTAATATTCTTCTCATCAGAATTATATTTCAAGAGTTAATCTATGGTATGAGAGGAGATCAGCAAATCTTCTCTTTTATCATCTGTAAAGAAAACAAAGGCAGCTATTAAAATGCCAAAGAAAGAGAACATTCAGAAAAGAAAAGAAAAAAAAAAAAAAGAAAAAAAAAAAGAAATGAGGAAGAAAAGTTCAAACGCAGGGGAGAGGAAGTATGTAAATTTATTAGATTTACTTCAAATTTCTTTAAGAATGCTTTCATGTTTTGAGATGAGCATCTCTGCTGTAAGATATATGAACAAATAACATTGATTGACTGCAGTTATTTTATGCTTTCATGCCTTCTGTCTATTGCAACACAAGTGACTCTTTGCAGGTCTCTTTGACCGTATTAGCAGAGCAAATGGATGATGGTCTAGGTCTCATTTTGTAAGAATGAATTTATATTGACTTCAATAGCCAGAATTAATGAAATCTAGTCAAATAATTCAAAAGGTATTCCACAAGGTATTTTGCTTTAATTAGTGAGATGTATTGCAGAAAATGTGAGTCAGTTGAGATTTTTAAATATAACAATATATTATTTTCCATTCATATCTGTCATATATTAATGTTGGAAACATAAATCCAAGTTATGAGTTCTGAGCTTTTTGAAATTTGAGTGTATTTATATTATTATGATTATTATTACTATTATTATTATTATTGTTGTTGTTGTTATAAGTTTTCAGTAGGCAGAAATAATAAAAAAGATCAATACTTTAATTAAAATGACACAATAGCTTCATTAGCAACAATGGCCAGCCTCTACTCAGCAAGATAAATTTTACTTTTGTGACAGTGCAAACAGCAACGTGTTCTCTTATGGGAAAAAAAAAAATAAAACAAAAATAAAAAAAAAGGAGTTACTTGTTAAACAATAAGATAGTACAAATGGAAGTTTGTGTCTGTGACAGACACCAGCTTTTGAGGTAATTCTCTACTAAAGCAATAGATTTGGTAAATGTAAGGAAAAGAAAATAGTAAAGAAAGAGGTGGGAGCGTATGGTTTAAGTTGCAGTACTTGAGAAATGAGTTAGGTCATGATTGCACTGTAGGTTATGATGGTCTCCTCCACGATTAAAATCTTAGCAAATTCTTATGAACCAAACTTGATCTAACAGCTGCGTTTCACTTCAGTTAACGGAAGGGCTGAACTCTTCAAAAAGTTACATTTTTATACACCTCTCAGATCAGATTCCTGTAATTTTGACTGGATGAGCAGTCTTGTGCTACCACAGAACCATTTAGGAAACAACACATGGCTTTCTCTCCTGAGTTTTGACAGCTTTTTTCCCCCCTCCCCCAATGTGTCTGTGAAGTGTCTGGGGAAATTCAGGCCTTGCCAGATTTTTTTCCCATGCTTCCCAGAATGATATTAAGTCAGAGACTTAAGCACAGTTGTGCTTTTGGAGGATCTATTTTTGCTGTGCTCCTCTTCTGAGGGAAAACATGTCAACAGTTTAAATTGGTTGGTAGAAAATTTGTGAAGAAAACTCCTTTTACTGCAAACGTTTTCACCCCTGATGCAACATTTGTCTTTCCTCTGACGAGATTCTTAATACAAATATGAAAACAATTGGGGACATCAGATTTCTTCAATCTGCTTCACTGTGAAGTTGAGTTTTGTCCTCCTTATCCTGACTATATAATTATTTTTTTCCATCCATAAATTACATGTATTGCATATATAATCACACACTTGCTTAGGGAGACATAAGTAAGACAAAGAAAACTGTGAAAGCTTTTCAACGTTTCAAGTATTCATTTCCTACCAAAAGTCCATAGCAGATGGGCATCTGTCTTAGGATCCCTGAAAAATTCTACCTTTTCACTTCGTTTTGGGAAAACATGTATTTCTTATATTTGCTACCACTGATGCTGAGAGAGGCATCATTCTCTGGGTTATGAAACATTTAACCTAGAAAATGGTACCTGTAGTGCTTCTATCCCTGATGAAGAATTGCATATGAACTGCAAAAAGTTACCAGCCTGTATTTGTACCAGCCCACTGAACCTGATCCTCTAAGTAATGCCTCAAGCTTACACAATGCTCCAAGTATGTTTGAAACTCTTAGAAATCAAGTCATAAAGTTCACTGATGGAGTTTGTGCATGAACTCTGGGAATTTCCCCCTACCTCATTTGAAATCCAGAATTCAGATTATTAATTGTTTAGCTGCACTTATTTTCTTCTGTCTGTCTATGCTTAATTTATTCACTTATGGTTAGAAATAGCTGTTCTTAGGAGTAAAAATACCAGCCAAAGAGAGATGAAAATGCATAGTTTGGGAATAATAACTAGCTTTCTCCCTTTCTACAAAGCTACTATTTATATAAAATGTTACTCCACCCCCTGTAAATCTAGGAGCTGACCCTTATTCCTTTATTATGAGATTACTTGATTAAAGAATTGAGTCATTCAGCTATTATGAAGACTTAAAATAAAAAAAAAAAAAAATCTGATTCCTTATTTTAGTTGTTAGGTGGAAGATGTGGTTATTTGCTAATAAGGCATCCTGTCATACACATACAATTATAGTGTATGTGTAAAAAAATATATATATAAAAAATGCCTCATTTGCTACATAACCCATTTTACTATTGATATCACTCCACTGATCCCTCTGCTACTGACTCAGAAAAGCGTACAGCAAGTTTGTAGTTCTGTATCCAATGGAAAAAAAAAATAGTTTTGAGATTTATGATAATATAAGTGAACTATGACTTTTCCACTTCTAGACACCACTATGCCATGCATATCGGAAAATTATTCCTAGTGATTATAGTTCTTCTGGATCCAGAGCCCATCAGTACTTATTAAAGACAATGAAAACATGAACATGAACCATGCTGCACTTGCTATTAGTCGGATCAGATTGTCAATCCTGTAACATTATGAATGACTTTCAATAATGAGTCGACATACTCATTTAAGTCTGCAAGAAACCTGGTTTGAACCACCTCTTTTGTTCAGTGTTTGAGGAGGTATCAGTTATTTCTATGAGCTAGACATGACATTAATGTCAAATTTTTGGCACCTGATTCTGGAGAGGAAATACCAAATTGCTGAAGAATTAATAATTAGACAGATTATTAGCTTTACAGGAACCAAGGAATCAATTTTTTTTGGAGACATTTAAACCAAAAATTGCAGAAAATAAATTTTGATTATATGAGTGGCCAAACGCACAATATGTTTGGAATTACATTAAAGATCACTGAAAACACATGAATTCCAGAAATGCACATTTCTTTCATTTCTTTCCTGAATTTAGAGCTTTTCATTTAAGATAAAGGAAAATTATTAGTATTATTAATTATTAATTATATTATATTAATTAATTATATTAATTATATTATTATTATTAATAATAATAATAAAAATAAATTTTTTAAAAAGGAAAAAAAAAGAGGGGGGCAAAGGACTGCGTTAGTTGATTTTTAAAACTATATTTTAGTGTCATGAAGTTCCCTATTGAAATGAAAAACATTTTAGTACAAGGAAAAGAAGGAGGTGTTTTTACGTTTTGCCATGGGCATGAACGATAATTTTACAAAGTCTGGACAAGCAGGGTAAACTGGTGGATAATACACAAGACACAATGTTTGAAATGCTAGTTCCATGCTTCTCTGAACTAAAGATTGATTCATCATGCATAATTTGGCACAAGCTGCCATACATAACTGGCAAGAAAAACATATGTTGAAACAAGTAGATGTTGTAAATATATGGTGTCATTACTTTCAGACTGAGAAAGGGATATTGTTGTATTTACTGCCCTTTCATGTTTCTGTTTATATGCAGTCCTGGCATCCTTTGATTGTTTTTCTTAAAAGATGAAAAGAATTCCTCTTGATTTAGATGAAGAAATCTCACAGGAGACCATGAGCTGCAATCCACAAGGTACACTTTACAAATATCATTTTGAAAATATTTTCTGGAGAAAAATGAACTGCAGTACTGACCCCCAAATACCTCCGTATAGCAAGTTTCCTGTTAATGCTTTAAGTAGAAATTATCAATATTATTTCTACACAATAGATAGACAGTGACAGTAATAAGAACAGATCATGTGAGTACAGTAATTGCCTATAACTCTTTATACTGTGCTTAGATTACAATATAATCTAAATTTGTCATGGCAAGAAACTGTCATTATACATGGCAGTCAGAACACTGTAAAGATTTTTCTTCTGTTTTAATAACTAAAAAGGTTAGTATTAACCTCTAAAATAATAAAAATACGAAATCATACATGCATTTCCAGTGGTCATATGTAGTTTTGTGATCCTTGTAAGTGTGCTAATTTCATTTGATTTTCTCTCATTTAATTTGGTTAGTTCATATAAAAAATATAATTCTTTGGCAGAGTCAAACCTGTTAACAGTTGATTTGTAGACTTATATGCTACAGTAATGATGGTAATATTTTCATTGATTTTTGTATATCTGACTAGTAAGGTCTGCAGTTACCACTAACTGAGGCAAAATCCCTTGGTGTCCATTTCTCTTTCCTGTTATTCCAAATTAATGTTATTTTTGTGATAAGATGAATATATATATATATATAAAAGATATTTCAAAGTGAAGTACAGTCATAAACATTATGTATAAGTATAAAATAGTATTGATTAATTACTGAGTCCAGTATGAAGAAATGTTTCTATGGGATGTAACAGGCAAAATATACAACAAAGTAGACAAGACTTCATGAACTGTACTTGCTAGCACTTTTTGCTGTCTGGAACAAGCCAAGTGAGAGAGGAACGTCTTGAAGAATTGCCCATCCTATGATAAATGCTTTGTCCTCCTTATGGACTGTTGACTACAGGGAGCAGTGTTGTACCATGGTGCAGAAAAGTTTGTATTTAGGCATATCTGCCAATACTGAACACAAAAATGCGGTGCTTAATTTGCATTTGTGGACTTACTTTGCATAAGAATGTAAATAACTGAGAGAAGGACAGGCAGAGGGGGGGAGGAGGGAGGGAGGGAAGGAGAGAGTATGCACCATCCTCTCCTTTATCTTTTCTTTAAGAGGGCAAGACCCTCTCTCACAACAGTTCATAATTTCTTTCCAACTCTGTACATTCCTAGTTTTGATCTCCCTGAATGAATACATTTTCATTTTCCATTCTGTTTCAAGTCAATCAAACATTTTTTTCATCCATTTTTACATAAAATTACCTGCACCAGGTTGGATCAAAGGTCTACCTAGTGTAGCATCCTGGTTCTGAAAAGGGGCTTAGGGAGGAGCATAAAAACAGGGCAAGCACACAATGATACTTCTCTAGAATAGTCCTTTTCTTTCTTGGAATTCATGATGCAGTGACATATTTATATGTGTTTGTGTTCAATATATTTTTCTTCCATGAGTTTTTCCATTCATTTTCTAATCTCAAATAGATATTTAGTATTGACAACATTCTGTAGCAAGGAAAACCACAGCCAACATCACAAGAATGCTCAAAAGCTGTCCTTCTTTGCCTGGAATAGGGCTGTTTACCTCTCCTATTAATCCTGCTCACTTATGGAAAAAGAATGTAAAATATCCCTCCTGCCAGTATCTCAGAACAAGAACCAACACACAAGACAGCAAACGAAACTTCACAATGTGTCAATGACTGATGCAGTGCACTGCAGTTCCTAAAAGCGAAGACTTCTTCAAATCTAGAAGTACCTGTACATGTATGGTTGGGACCCACCCCTGCAGCTGTCCCACATCTAAAACGGAAGTACTAGTCTGTTTTCTGACAGGACTTTTGCATGGACAAAAGCATCACACAATTGATGTTAATATATACTAATATCACTACATGAACATGTACTATGTTAATATCACTGTAAAGAGGAAAAGCAGTTTTACCAACCTCCCATCATTTGCATTTAGAAAATGTATCCAAGAAGAAAGACAATACATACAGAATAAGTAATATTAAAGGAACAATAATAATAATTTAAAAATCTACTATTAAAATGACAAACAGATGTAAAAATTAAATAAAATAAAATACTCCTTTGATTTTCTGGGGGGATGTGTGGGGGGTTGTTTTATTTATTTATTTATTTATTTATTTATTTATTTATTTATTTATTTATTTATTTATTTATTAATCCGTGGGACCTAGGCTAATAATCATATCCATTTTTCTAGAGCTATGTATTAAACTAATGGTCATGTCACAACAATATATTCCTGGAATTTATACAAAAATATACACAGCACATCTTTTCTGCATAAATTCTTATTGTCTATAATTCATCAAAAGCTGCATGACCTGTTGTAAGATCATGTATTATGTACTGTAAGCCTTCTATTTTTTACTTTAAAAAAGCACTTGCTTGCTTATCATATTTCAGACTCCTTGCCACACATACTGATTGCATCCTATTGCAGTTAGTTCAAAATGCAATTGGAATTATTCTATATTGTTCTTATATTAAATTGGTGCTATATGCATTTGAATTAGAGACAGACTATAACAGTAGTTTTGTTTACTATCCTTTGAGCTGATGTGCTTTTCTACCTTCATTGGTTGCTCTTGGAAATGAAACAGTGCATTTTCCTGTTCTTTGAAACTGCCTGTTTCATCTCTGTCACAAACACAAGTTTGTTAATGATTTGACTTCCCACTGTACAAACATATCTGCAGAAAAAAAGAAAAATCATATGATAAGCAAATGACATCAGTAATCAGCTCTTGCATGAGCCATCTATGTTTTTTTAACCATAACCATTTTTTAACCTTTTTTATTCACCTTTTAAATGTGATATATCAGTCTCTAATAATGTAGATAAAATATACTAGAAAGTCTTACCTTCTTTAGGTATCTACCACATAAAACAGTAGAGACACTGAAGAATAACTGCTTCAGCAGATGTTTTTGGCTTTTTCCCAGAACTGTAGATTTGACTTAGGTGAAAGCTTGCAAGGGTCAGCCATGGGAGGCTCATTTAAACCATCCCTGAGACTCACGTGCCAAATGGCAAAATGTAATTTATCTTCAAGTATTTTAGAAATAACACTTTTTCCTATGACATTGATAAAAATGTTTCTTCAGACAGTTCATCATAGGATGTGACAAAGTCTCATTGAACCTCAGAGGATTTTACAGAGGTTTCAGGATGGTCTAGCAGGTCAAGAAGAGAAGGAGAGAAAAATTTTGGTGGCTATTTTTGCAGATTGGGTGTTCCTTCCTCAACTTAAGAATAAATATATATATATATATATATATATATGGAGCAGTATAGAGGAGGAAATAATGAGACTAAAATCATGGTTTTTTTAACAGTACATTTTTAACAGTAAATTTTCAATAATTCTATATGTCATTTAAGTGATTATGATGTACGTTACTGAGAGCATAATGTCATTCATCATATTTTATGTTGTAAGCTTACAATAATTCACAACTTGATATTTTGTCCTTTCATGGCACATCCTCCATCTCCTTAAGTATTTCATTTTAATACCGGTGGCACCTTAATACTGCAAGTCACATCTTATCAAGCTGCTCCGCATTATGAGTGTGCCAAGACATTCAACCTCATCAAACTTTTATTCTTCCCAGATTACCAAAAGAATAGTAAGAAATGGGAAAAAAAAAAAAAAAAAAGGAGAAAAAAAAAGAGAGGAAAAAAAAAGTAATGTTGCTTTCACTTCCATACACTGTGCAATGTATTGAAATAATGCGGTAAAAATTAATGCATTGCATAGTTCTGATAAAGTATAGTTGACTATGTAAATCTGTGTGGATTAATCCATGTTACAGGTCAGTTGCTGAGCTGGTGTAAATCAGTGACTTTGGGAACATCACTGATGTTATGACAACTTAAAATAGCCGCAGATACAATTATCTATTATAGTGACCATATTACTGTCTTCTCAAACTCTTTGAGCGAACATCTTTGTTAGAGAAATCAATGTTAGCTCCAGTGAAATAAATGGATATTGTTATAAAGTATGATTTGAGGTTCTCAGCATCTAGATAATACATTTTTTAGCTTGCTCTGAAAGAAGTCCACACTATAGGTTCTAACACAGTGAGGGCATTCAAATATTTCAAAGACTGTAGGTAATTTGTGATGATAATGGATATGCAAAAGCTTTGTATAGTTGTTATCATTTTCTTCCTCATGCTATTTTCACATATTAGTAAGCAGATGTACAATAATATGTAACACTCACAAAACGAATGTTTTGCTAATGACGCAAAGACTTTTATGCTGTGTATGCCATTGTATACAGATCTACAGCCACTCTCCCCAGGTGAGATGGGAGAGAGAATCAGAAAGGTGAAAGTGTGAGAGTTCATCGGTTAGAGAGTTCACTAGAGAAAGCAAAAGCCGCACACGCAAACAACGCCAGACAAGGAATCCATTCGCTACTTCCCACAGCAGGCAGGTATTCAGCCACTTCCAGGAAAGCAGGGCTTGGCACATGCAATGGTTTCTAGGGAAAACAAACACCATCATTCTCAATGTACCCCCACTTCCTCCTTCCTTACCTCAGCTGTTATTGACGAGCATGGCACCATATGCTATGGGACGTCCCTTTGGTCAGCCTGGACCAGCTGTGTTGGCTGTGTCCCCTCCCAGCTCCTGGTGCACCCCCAGCCTGCCTGCTAGCACTGCAGCACAAGAAGCAGAGGAGTCTTCAGCTCTGTGCAAGCACTGCTCTGCATCAACTGAAAACATCAGTACGTTAGCAGTACTTAGATACAGAAAACACACAGAATAGTTATCTCAAGACTTCTGAATAGTTTTGGATGTTACCCATGTATTTGTCTATGTTTTTATAAATAAACATATATGTACACACAGAGTATACACATGCACATGCAGACAGGATATTTATATGTGTAAATGCATAGTGTGATGACACTCATCATTTACATTTTGTTTTTGCATGTTTATTTAAATATATCTGCATGCTATAACCTTTTTGTATGTATATTACTTACAGACAATGTAGCATTGTCTTTCCAGTTTTTCTTTCTCACACCTTTTATGTTTTTACAGCCACTGTACATAGGACCATAAATGACAAACATATCTAGTGAAAGCATTCACAAGTGCATATACTCACAAATATACATCAGGTCTATGTATGTGTGGGGAGAGAGTGAGATGGATGCAGAGAGAAAAGGGTAGTGGGACTGTTTTGTGTTTCCCATTCATACACACATGCATGTGAGCATGCACACAACAGACACAAACATAATTCTCTACAGATCTGTTCTTCTATACAACATAAACAAGGCCTCTGTTTATCCCAGGGGGTTAATTTGGTCAGATTTTGATACATCACTTTGTGCCTGGTGTTAATATTTTACTCCAAATGTCATATCATCTTTTATCTTTTATTTATGGTGATCTTCATATTCATTTCTCAACCGAGGCGGTCACTGCAGGGAGACAAGGCATTGATCTTTATTTTTTTTTTCTTTTCCCTTTGTATCACATACTTTTGGCCCTTAAGAAAAAGCCAAAAGTCTGTGAAAGACAGAAAAAAAGAGATAGGGAGGGAAGAAATAAAACATAGTTTGGGGATTTTTCCAGGAATTTGAACCAGAAGCAGCCTTTTTCCCTGAATAGGAGATGTGGCTATAAATAAGAAATAAGTTTTATGAATTTGTCTTTAGTTGAGACATAATGTGTGTACTTCTTTTGAACTGAACCCTGAATGTAAAAAGACAGCTGGACAATAAACTTGGAACAGGGAAGTATGATTGTGGAAATGTAAAAAGCAAAGCTCTGCATAAACTTCCAATAAATTCACCTGCAGCCATAACAAACCAATTTGTATAAACAACTGCTATTTAAGGAGTTGGAATCATTTTCCCCCTTGAATAGCAGTCAACTGGAACTGTGAATCAAGGTCTATGTCCTATCAAGTATAATGCTGCTACTGGATAATCAATTTTCCTTCTGCCAGTGCAAATGGGCAAGATAGATTACCTAAACCAAGATGTCAGCGATACCTTCCTTTTTTTTCAAGCTCAAACAAGGATCACTTAAATTCTGAAAAGTCTGGATTTCTAGTAAAACATTACTAGGACTTTCTTATGGAATCATTATCTTTCAATCTTCCATCTCTTCACTACAATGCAACCTCATTTTTTCTTCTCATTCATACTTGTCTTTAAACCACTTGTTCGTGTGCATTTGCATAAGCTTCACACGGCACTGTTCCCTATGACATAGCCACAACTTCTCTGTTTAATCCTGCTTTGTTGTCTTAAGAAATCCTCAAATACGACATTCTATCAAAATGGTCATCTAAGTCATATACATTCTTGGAAATTCTCTAGTCATCACTAAATGAATGAAATGTCATTACCCTGAAATTCTAAAAAGAAATGTTAAAATGCTCTGCTCAGTAGAACCTGTTGAATCCCAAATTGTATATCAGAACATACAAAAACTTCTAATTGTAACTGGAGAGAAGTAAGGGTGGGACACGTTATGACAAGAACTCTGTTGAGAATTTATATGAATTCTTGCTGACAGGCTTCTGTCTGCTTAATTAGCTGCTAGGCATTTTTATGCATCAGTCAGACTGCAGTACAGAATTACTAGCATGGACTAAGTTAGATGTAATGCTACACCACATTTCGTGTAGTCCCAGCTTTAGGACAGTTCTGTGAGTGCACATATTAATAAAGAAGAATTTGACTACTTCACCATGGATGCAATTTATTCAGTCATTTCCACATTCAGGTGATTTGAAGAGCAGACGTCTAGACAGCCTCCATTACTTTCCGTTCATTCTCTATTTACCAGAGGCAATCTTGTCCTAATTAATACTTTATTCTACTGTATAAGTGTCTTGTATATTTAAGGAAATTGTTAACCTACTCAATAAGAAACATTTAGTTGCTCTTTTTTTGGCTTGATGCATGCAGCACCCCTGGAATCAAAGTATGATATCACAGATTGCTAAGGTTCATTTTGTTTTCAGAAGCATAAAGAAAAGGTCTACTGAAGAAGCTACACGATATAGCACATGGGTTATGCTTGATTATTTGAAAATAATTTGGCTCCAAAGGAAATTACTCTAATACATAATCAGTTTACATGAGAATATAAATAGGATGCCCAGAACATCGGAATTCCATCCTACCCATTTGCTTGTGTGAACACATTTGTGTGGATGGGACAATATAAAGATGAAATTCTGAGTAAAGTGGAATTTATATCCCTGGATTTCTCTGCACATGTATTTATTTATTTAGTGTGTGTGTGTGTGTGTGTGTGTGTGTGTGTAGTTTCACTCTCCATCTAGTGAATTAAATTATTTTTTATAACCCAAGGAAGTGACATACCTAAATGTTCTGGGGACAATATATGTCTCTGAATAGTGAGGAAACTGGCAACAATAACACAACAAGCACTTAGTAATGCTAATTCTGAAAGTGCTTCTAAAGGGGCAGCCCTCTGTGGGACAGAGATGTCTCCCATCTGATTGAGTCTCTAAGTAAAGACTGGAATTTCTCTGCATACCTTGCAACTCACTGGTGATAAGAGGTCCAATGAGAGATTCAGATCTTAAATGGTTTGAATCTTCCCTCTCGACAACTTTAGAAATAACAAAGAGTTGTCCTATTTGTCACTTCACTGTCAAAGGTGTTAACATTCAATATTAGCTTTACTCAGGTGTTTAGGTGCCCAGACTAGATGGGGTATACCTGATTTGCAGACCTTTCCCTCTACACATGGTGAGTTTTGTCACGAAGAAACTGTTTTGATGTAAGGTGGAAGTAGAGCTGGTTCCTGAATCTTAAATAACAGCTCTTGGAAGAAACCTCATCTGAATGTGGCGTTCTAGGTCATATCATGGGGGAATCAGGACCAGGTGCTCTGGGTTAACCTCTTAGCTTAATCCAGTGGGAGTTAGCTATCAAAGTACCTGTGAGGAGCTGAGACTTCAGGGCAAGACCCCTTTACTTCTCAGTGACTTCCACTAGACCTAAATTACTACCATTTTACACCCTGCAAGGAGAGTGAACACTTTTCTTCAGTAAAATTCCAGTCCATTTTGTAGGGCGTGTTCTAGATGCTCAACACCTATTGAAATCAATATATGTTAATAAATGGTTTGAATGCATAAATGACTTGAAAAAAACACCCCTTGAAAAACTCTGTATATAATTTTAAACATATTAATTATCTGTTCTCCCATATATATGTGGTGGAATAAAAAAGAGTATGCAATTTCAATATCTCTTACTGATAAACTAAACTACATCTAAGGACTATTTCCTGTAATATTTAAATTCATGGTCAGTACTTATAAATACCCAGGCTTTTTCAAAGAGTTGTTAAAGACAACTTTTCTACTTGCTAGCCTACTCTTTTCCACATATCCATAAAAGCAATGGATATTCTTATAGGGTTAATTTTCTTAGCTTTTGGTTTTAGATTCATAGAACACATTGTGTCCAACCTTAATATTTTACACTGTAAGCCATATCATCTTTTATCTTTTATTTATAGTCATCCTCATATTAATTTCTCAATAGCAGCTGGCACAGCAGGAGGGACAAGGCATTGATCTTCCAATTTATCTGCTACTCTTACATATCCTGAGGTTGAAAAAGCCTAGAGAGATTGATGGAGCTCTGGCATCACTCCAGTGGCAGTGTGTTTCTCATGCATGAAAATCAACAACAGGAAACCAAAATTTGACAATTGGCAGTAATATCAGTGACCTCTGTAATAAATATAACAGGATGCTCTTCAATAATTTAATGGAATATCTCGTATTCCATAATGAAAAATCAGCTGTGTGAGAGTGTGTATATAGCTTTGTGAGATTCTGTGTATGTGTGCTTAGATGTGTACACATACAGCTGCAAACACCAATACACATTTTATTTTATTTACAGACCAGAAAGTCATAAAAGTAATCTACAATAAGATTACTTGTATTATTTATCTTCTAATGCTGGAAAACCAGTAAAATTAAAAGATTGCCATCATATTTTCAACATTTAGGTGAGAATATATATATATGTATACACATATATATATATTTCCTCTAGCCTTACAGCATGAGTCACAGGGCTTCACTCCAAGTTGTGACTAATAAATTAGAACCATTCATAAAGCCTGCTAGGGGCAGGCCTCTGAAAGATTGCACAGAGAAAAGAGTTTCTTATTCTTAATCATCATACTGCTTGTAGTTGCACAGTAGGGTTTGACAGATCCTGCTGTGTCACTTCCACTTCTTATCTTTACAAAAACAAGTAGTTGATCTTCTTTGCTAGCAGTTAGGAACCATAGATTAATACTACCTTCCAACATTAGTTCCATCTGCTATCCCTCGTCATATGAGGTAAGAGAATGCTAACCATCTAATGTCTGCTCTTCATTGTATCTAAAGCTAAGGGTATCTAAAACTTGGCTAGCTAAGATGTACAAAAGTGAAGCTGACTCATTAAGGCGTTCTGAACAGCAATTATTACATAAGCACACGCTATACAAATCTATGGGTAAAAGTTCAGCTTGTGTTCTTAATTATGCAATACAAAGAAAATGTTAAAGTCAATATTAACATTACTGTCATGTCTCCGATGTGGTTTTAGTTATTCAGGTTCATTCTTCTTCCTCCTTTACTTGCTACCTACCATTTACCCAGAACAGTAATGATTAATGATTCAGGAAGTCCCACCATAGTGCCAAAACCTTCTGGCTCCTCAACCCATAAGTCAGATAGAACGATCTGGAGAAAAATTGTAGAGTCTGGATGCAACATCATCACTGAAGCTAGTGACCAAATGACCCTCTAGAGATGAAATGCTCCATGACATCATCTGCACAGAAGGCAAGGGGACATGTTAAGATTGCAAAAATCCACCTTATGCACAGAGCCATTGCACATGTTCTGAACGTGTGATCACAAACGTAGGACCTGAGTTATGTTTAGGAATAATCTGAACCGAGTGTCATGGCTGCAATTATGCACCTGTTAGAAAGACCTCTGTTCCCTTTGGAGCTGCATCCACTACTAAGTGGATGTATACACTACTAGGTAATGTATTTGGAGCTGCATCCACTGCTAGCAGTATTAAGCCACATGTTACTTCTAAAATAAAAATAAATCTTACCCGTGTAGGTTTTAAGCAATCAAGAAGGAAGGAGTGGAGTATCTTTCTACCAGACACTTTAAAAGGTACAGAAGAAAATCTTCCCTTCTACCTGCAGTGCTTTTTGGCATCATAAGAAGGACGTGCATAGTCAGAGGCACAGGCTTATTCCTATAAGTCTAAGCAGTATATGATGTAGTGTTTGTATAAAAGGTGTTATGTGACCTGTTGAGTTTTATGTTGTAACACAAGTGTTTTAAAGAAGCTCACAGTTTTAATGGGCATAGTAAACAGAATACATTTCTTAAAGCTCATAGCAAAAGGCTATGAGGGGTTCTAAGGCACAGCACAGAAATTGTAAGAAACTACTGCAAGCTATTTTTCTATTTTAAAGCTTTTTGCGACTATGAAGACCTTTTATTCCCAGAAATTCAGTCTTTTTTAAAGAATCACTACTTGCAAAGTTTATTGAAAAGAATGAATGAGAAAATCTGTGAAGATTTACCTAAATCTAGGAACATGATTTGGCTTTTTTTTGTCAAGTTATTTTATTTTATTTTATTTTATTTTATTTTATTTTATTTTATTTTATTTTATTTATTTATTTATTTATTCATTCCACTTCTGATTTCAATTGGAACCATAACAGAAATTCTGGTAAAATCAGAGAGGTTCTTCACATGGTATTTCTGGACATAAACAGTAATAGAAATGCCAGTTATTTCGCAGGAGAGACTGCTTTTATGATATTTCCTTCTCAATTTTATTATTTTATGGAGTTCAATAACGTTCTGGGTGCCTCAAGTACAGGTAAGATGAATAGTACATAAAAGAACAAAAATGGCTTCTGTCCCAAGGTGCTCCCAATCTGATTTCATGCAATGTCAGGAAGAAAAAGAATAACCAAATGGAATGAAATGGAAAAAGACCGAGACTGGATAATTAATACTGGCTAATAGCTCAGTGATGGCATATATATTTCACAGTATTTTTCTGTAAACCCGCAATTGTCATGTCACATACATGACAGATTTGCCAAAATAAGAGCAACAACAAAAATAATAAATAATGCTTCACATTTGGGGATGGTTTGCTACCTATTTCCAATGTACTTCTGTCTTTACAGTGATTAAACTTTTGAACCCAGGATGCTCATATCTGCCAAGAATGCACAGCCATTTACACTTAGTAGTCTTGAAAGGAAGAATCCTGCATCACTGATATCAGTTCTCTCATTTGACACACAACCAGTTTATCAGAATCCTCTGCAAACACCTTATTAACTACAAAGAATCACAGAATGGTATGGGTTGGAAGAGACCTTAAAGATCATCAAATTCCAACCCCCCTGCCATGTACAGGGACGCCGTCCACTAGACCAGGTTTCTCAAAACCCTAACCAACCTGGCAAATAGCAAGACTTTCCACAGAAATTTCATTCTGCAAGATCGGCATTTATAGTTAGAAAAGATCTGGTTTCTACAGCCATTTCTAGCCCTCAATATATTTAGACTCCACTTACATACCTCTTCTATTCCATATCTTCTCAGTTTCTCTGGTCATCTTATTAATGTGAATTGCCCAAAATTCTGGATAGATTAGAATGCATAGCATGCTGCCATTAGTATTTCTCTGTCTGTGCTCGTGATATGCCCTAAGACTACCTGGAATGGAATGAAACAGTTACCCATAGCTGACACCTTGTGGATCATGAACAATTAATACACAGATGCTATCTTCATCCCTATGACACTGCCAAATTATTATTCCAGACCTTAAGATCATTCAGTTCTTCCTTTATGATGTTCTGATCAGCCTCTCTGCTTGGCGTTTCTCTTTAGCTGAATGTCATCAGTGAATTTATTTAGCAATGATTTTTCCTTTTTTTTTTTCTTCTCCTTTTTTTGGCAAGATCATTACTGAAAAACTTTTACAAGTTTTGCACATTGTTTGATAAATTCTTTGGAAAGAACATAATGTGTTGTCATTGGGATGTTACATAGGGAATTCTTCAACTATCTTCAGAAAAAAAAAATGTAACGGTCTCAAATAGCATTAGTTATTTACTAATACTCTGAAAGTGTCCAAATAATTGAAGGAAAAAAGAAATGGAACTTTTCCCCCTTTTTTATTTAAACAGTAACTGATTCTCAAAAAAAAAAAAAGACACTGAAGCCTTGCACTCTGGCAGCAAGCTACTCTCAAATAGTAAAACATTTCTTGCTAAAACCATCATATTCCATGTGCCAAGTCAGAGCAGCGCCTTGTAATAATAACATAATGGGGGTATAGTGTGGGGAATTGTGACAGTGGACCGGGGGAATATAAACTAGAATGACAGGACAGGTTTTTTCTTAATATATATGTACATATATATATACATACACATTTACCAACAGGTTCACCTGAGGGATAGAGGAAGGTGTTTCTGTAAAACCCAGAGATGCCAAAACTGCATTTTCATTTTTCTGACTCGTTATTTTTCTTGATATATACAGTGTTGTTTTTCAAGAATGTTACAGCTTCACAGGATGCTGAGACAGTGCGTATAAAAAGAAGAAAATCAGTGACATGAAAATGTTTCAATGTGACTTTTTTTGGTATTAAAAAAAAAAAAGAGAGAGATAATTTTATTTTCAACACTAATTCATTAATTTTAAATTCCTAAACTTGGAGAGTTTCACAACTGCTGCCCCCTACTTCTGTGGTCCTCTTTTTTGCTTTATACAACTCAGATACTCTTAAGATTGACTCTCTGAGACTTGAGAAGTTTTGTGTTGTTATTCTTGTCCTCCTCCAGAGACTTTCATCAAAAATGAGTTTGTATTTGTATAGAGAAAAAGAACGCTGTATATACGTGTGTGAATATTGGCGTATATCTGTTTTGGTAATTTAACTTGATTAATTAAGTCAAACGCTACCCTAAGTGGGAAATGGAATAATAGCAGCACCAGGTGGGCAGGGTCTTTCAGGAAGCACTCAGTGCAGTTCGTGAAGCCATGGAGCCAGCGTGCTGTGTACAGGTCGAGTCTCATGGGAAGGCACTGGTAGAGTGTGGATGCACTGCTTTTTCTCACCTGAGGAGGATGTTACTGGGTGACCTCAAATTACAAAAACAGGAAGGAAAAAAAAAATATGCAGATTCAGGCTGTTTTGTGCTGTGTATGAGTTACTCCTTTAAAACATATACTTCAGCTGAAACACATTTACTTAAATCACTGAAGCACATGAAGTTCCACCTGAATATGAGAGGGCACTTTATTGTGAGGTTGAAAGAGCACTGGAACAGGTTGCCCAGCGATGTTGTGGAGTCTCCTTCTCTGGAGATATTCAAAACCCACCTGGATGCTGTCCTGTCCAGTATGCTCTAGGAGGTGATCCTGCTTGGCAGGGGGGTCGGACTAGATCTTCAGAGGTCCCTTCCAACCTCAACCATTCTGTGATTTTATACTGTAATCAATACTTGTCCCAGGCCCCCTGTCGGGATCAGGAGAGAACCACCAACCCTGACTGCCCCTGTCTCACCTCCCCTGGGGCCTCTCTCACCCGCCCATGTCTCAGGAACCCATTTTGGCCCCCTGGAGCTGTCAGCCCTTGCCCCAGCAATGCTTCAGCAGGGCCAGTTTCCATATTCCCTGTACTGGATTTCTGTGGAACAGTTTTGGTAACAGATGGGTTGCTGCAGGGATGGCCTCTGTGAGAAAAGTTCAGAAGCTGCCCCATGTTAGATAAGAGCCAGCTACAGATGGCTCTAAAGGGACCCACCACTGGCCAGAGCTGAACCAGTGATGCTGGAGAAGGACAGGAGGTGCTGCAGGTGCTAGAGCAGTTCCTCTGCAGCCTGTGGAGAGGCCCCTGGTGGAGCAGGCTGTCCCCCTGCAGCCCATGGGTCCCACATGGAGCAGATCTCCACGCTGCAGCCCGTGGAGGAGCCCCCGGTGGAGCAGGTGGAGGTGGCCTGGAGGAGGCTGCGGCCCATGGAGAGCCCCCGCAGGAGCAGGCCCCGAGCCAGAGCTGCAGCCCGTGGAGAGGAGCCCACGCAGGAGCAGGAAGTCTGGGGGTAGCTGCAGCCCATGGGGGACCCGTGCTGGAGCAGTTTGCTCCTGGGAGGTGGACCCTGTGGTACAGAGCCATGTGGGAGCAGTTCTTGAAGAGTTGCTTCCTGTGGGCAGCCCTTGCAGGATCAATTCGGGAAGGACGGCATCCCATGGGAGGGACCCCACATGGAGCAGGGACAGAGTGATTGTGAAGGAGCGGCGGAGACAAAGTATCAGAGGCTGACCGCAACCCCCATTCCTCATCCCCCTGCACTACTTGCGGGGAAGAGGGAGAAGAGAGTGGATGAGAGGAAGGTGTTTTTAGTTTTCTTTTAGTTCTCACTGCTCTAGTCTGCTAGTGATGGACAATAAATTAATCTCCCCTTGCTGAGTCTGTTTTGCCCATGACAGTAATTATTGAGTGACCTCCGTGCCCTTATCTCAGCCCTTGAGACCTTTTTCATCGTATTTTCTCCCTCAGCTCCTTCAAGGAAGGGGGAGTGAGAAAGCAGTGTGGTGGAGTTTAGCTAGCCATCAGCTAACTGACACGTCCCTACATCTCCGTCCTAACCGGCTGCGGGACCCACTGAGCCTGCCTACTCACGGGCTCATGTCCTCAACCCCTGGGAGGCGTCCAATGCCCCGCTGTACCTCCCAGATGGACCTGTTCCTGTCTGGATCACTGGGATAGGCCCAGGCTGCCAGGCCACACCGTGCCAGGCCCACTAGGAGCCCTGGCTCCATGGGGTCAGAGGCCCTGCAGTACCCAGACTGATCTGGCTTAATACACGTGGAAATTAGAGGAAAGAATCATAGAATCAAAGAATATCCTGAGTTGGAAGAAACCCACCAGGATCATGTTTAACTAAGAAAGAAGTGAAAGTAGTGAAACAGATAAAAGGAAGGTTGCCCTGCTATTGGAATCCAGCCATGTGCATTACTTAGGCACTACTACATTTTAGTGGTAATGCCTCTTTTATTACACTGCAGAATGCTGTGAGGTAGGTTTTGAACTTGGATGTGATACCTAATTCAGGAATTTTCCCAACACGTGTGAATTCAGATACAGATGTCCTCATCATACCATATGAGCACCTTTACATCTTCAATAATGTCAGCCATATAGCAGACACTTCTTCCACATCCACCTGAGTTGGAAAGCAGCCTGCCTTGAACAATAATAATTTTAAGAACACCGTTCAAGCATTTTTATTAAATTGCTATTGGTGTGACTGTGTTCATTAAGTGATCTCTAGGTACCTCCTATGAGAAAGCTGGGAATAAATTCTGGTGATCAGAATGTGCAGAAGGCCCTAGCACATGAATGACTGAAAAACATGTTGTATTAATCACACAAATTTTGTAAAATATCTATATAAATATATACAGATCAATTCAGTAAATATTGTTGATCTCAAAATAGGAGTACTATATGGGCCTCAAAATAAAATGTAGTGGTGCTGAATCCTTGTAAACAGTTTAGAAGTTACACGATAGTTGTTTTTTTCTATATTACACATGAGATTTCAATTCAGACTGAGCAAGCTTGTCAAATAATAAATATAAATATGCATTTTTAATTTTCAGATCTAAATCAGAAATTAAATTTAAAGATCTCAGTCTGATTTGTATACGTATGTCCTCCTTCCCCTGTTCTCACTCTCAAATATGAGAAAAAGCACAGCAGATTGATAGAGCATCCCTATCTATTAGGGATATGTTAGTATTTTGGCCTAAAGCACACTGTATGAAGAGTTCTACTGATAGTAGAGCCCCCTGGATCAGGTCCCCAGTTTTTCAGAGGGGGATGTTGTTTCTGTACAATGAATGGATACTTCTTGCTTCACAGCTCTGTCAAGCAGGAGATATGACAGAAACAGATGTATAATTCTCATTTTTTCTTTGTTTTACTGAGACACCCTAAGGAAATCAGTATACTCATCAGTAAAATGGGAATAATACTACTTACCCACCTTTGACAAGTTCATCATGATCTACGGATCAAAGAGCTATGTACAACTAAGTATTTTTATTATTACTACTTTGATGTGCAAATCACAGACACAAATGGCTGTAACTGTCTTTGAAGCTGTTCTGAAAAATCATATCATATTCCACTTCAGCAGTGATTTAATTTGTGGATTAGTGACATGACAGACCATAAGAGGCTATTTGGAACTCTTCCAGTTGGTTTACTCAATGTAGCTACTTTGAACATGCACTTAGTGTTCAGTAGGCAGAAAATGTCCTCAAATTATTATTACTGATTGCATCATTTTTTTCAGTGAAAGAATTTGTATAATTATAAATCTTCTTTTTGTTAATATGATTAATTTTATGATCTGACTCAATTACCATAAATTATATTTACAGAAACAACGTTGTTAGTCATGCAACTTAGCTATTCCTGCTTTCAGCCTGCCTTAGTAAGGTTACAGTTCCCCTTTGAACTAGACAGATGTATTAGAGGCCAGCAGACTATTGAGAACTACCTTTCATCAAAAGATCCAGTCTTCTGCCATTGGGCTAACTGGTTGGGTAGACCTGCATCGTTCTTCAAGATATGAATTCAAAAAGAGACACGATGTCTGTCTTGCCATATTAGTACCTATTCTTTCTCTGCATGAAGGTGCTTCAGTGTGGTACATAAATGGCTTAAGATGTCATGCTGACTAATATTTTTTGTTATTTATTATTCAACAGATTGCTTTTCATTCTTCCATGTTGTGAATCTGATACCATAACCAATGGTTATATATATTCCAAAAGACCTCTTCAGGTTTATGGGGTAGTTCTTGTAAAAACCATTTGCAAGACGAAAAGACAAATAATAAAAACAAGCAAACAAAAACAAACAAACAAATAATAAACAAACAAATAAAGACTGAACTGATGTTACATCCTATGTAGGATAGGATAGGATAGGATAGGATAGGATAGGATAGGATAGGATAGGATAGGATAGGATAGGATAGGATAGGATAGGATAGGATAGGATAGGATAGGATAGGATAGGATAGGATAGGCGTTCAGTTGGAAGTTCAGTTCGGTTCCCTTCTAAGGAAGTTGTAGAGAGCAATGAGGGCACCTCTTGGCTTCTTTTTCTCCAAACTTGTCAAATCCAGTGTCCTCTATCTCTTCTCACAGAACATACCTTCCATACATTTTACTGGCTTTGTTGCCCTCTTTTGGATGCTTTCAAGTATCATAGTATCTTTTTTTACATTGTGAAGCCCAGAACTGCACCCAATATTCAAGTTGAGGCCTCACCAGTGCTAAATACAGTGGAAGAATTGCTTCTTTTAACTGGCTGGCTATGCTGTAAATGTAATGCATCCCAAAACATAGCTTGCTCTCTCAGCTTCCAGAGTACGCTGCTGACTCATATTAAGCCTACTGTCAACCAGCACCCAGAGATCTTTTTCTGCAAGGCTGCTCTCCAACCACTCATCTCCAAGTCTGTACCTGTGTCTAGCATTACCCCATCCCAGGTACAGTACCTGGCATTAACTATTTTTTAATTTCATGGCATTGATGATTTCCCAGTGCTCCAATTTATCTAGATCCCTCTGGAAGGCCTCTCATCCCTTGTTGACCTCTTGTTGATATTGTCTTGTCTCAGAGAGTCAACAGCACCTCCCAGTTCAGTATTGTCAGCGAACTTGTTAAGGATGCATTCCACTCTTGCATTCAGATGATCCACCCTAGACTTGAGCCCTGGGGAACACTGCTAGTGACCATCTACCAGCCAGATGTAGCCCCATTCACTACAACTTCACTACAACACTTTGAACCCTACCATCACTTTGAACCCATGCATGTATGTAGACCAAGTGGGATGAATTGAGACTGACCTAAAAAAAAAAAAACAAAACGGGGGGGGGGGGGGGGGGGGGGGGGATGGGACACGACAAGATCTTAAATAAGGTGACTGAAGATGACACTTATGACACTTCCTGGGGATTTAGAGACATATGGGGAAAATTGACCTCATGGTTGCCTGGATGGGATTGGCTCAAGCAACTATTTGTTAGTATTCTAGTAATAATGGCATTGTGTATCTGCCTTCCCCCATGACATCCAAAGAAAAATATTGCACCCTAATGTTGGAAAAACTCAAGAGTGGGGGATATGAAGAGGTGCAAAAACAACAATAATAGTAAGAAAAGAAGGGAGGGGAACTGTGAGATACAAAGTTGTCTTTTTGCAGTAGAATATGTTTTTGCAGTGGAAAATTCCACTAACCTTGCATATTCAACAGTGATTGTGCAGGCATGACAGTGGCATAGCAGTGGGGAGTACGTTAAGCAGATAACAGGAAGGTCCCACAATCCCAAAATAAGGAGAATAGCTAAGAAAAACAGGATGAGCAGAGTGAAATCAGTAAAAACAAAAAATTATGAGCCTTCTAGTCATGAGACAAGAAGGAAAAAAAAAAAAAAAAAGAGGAATTAATGGTTGGTCAAATAAAATTGTACATATATTTTAGTAATAAGTAATTTAGTAATAATTAGTAATAAGCATCGAGTAGTTTGTGAACCTATAGTACTCAGCGAATGAGGAAACAGGGAAGGAATTCAGCATTGGCTAATAGGGAGTATAAGTTTATGATATACATTTGTTCTGCACTCCTGCTTGCAGGATGCTCACCATTGCAATCGCGAATAAAAATGCTACTCCATTGAGATCCTCGCCTGAGCCTATGTTATTGGATAGAGAGTGTTTCTCACATACAGCAAATTCATCACCCATAGAATCAGAATCATAGAATCATTATGGTTGGAAAAGACCTTCAAGATAATCTAGTCCAACCATCACCCTACTACCTATGTCACCCATTAAAACATATCCTAAGCACCAGGTCCAATCTTTTCTTAAACACTCCCAGGGACGGTGATGCCACCACTTCCCTGGGAAACCCGTTCCAATGACTGACTACTCCTTCTGAGAAGAAATGTCTCCTCATTTCCAAACTAAACCTCCCCTGGCACAACTTGAGGCCATTCCCTCTAGTCCTACCACTAGTTATCTGCGAGAAGAGGCCGACCACCAGCTCCTCACAACTTCCTTTCAGGTAGCTGTAGAGAGCAGTAAGGTCTTCCCTGAGCCTCCTTTTCTCCAGACTAAACAACCCCAGTTCCCTCAGCCGCTCCTCATAGGATTTGTGTTCCAGACCCTTCACCAGCTTCATAGCCCTTCTCTGGACAAGCTCCAGGGCCTCAGTGTCCTTCTTGTACTGAGGGACCCAAAACTGAACACCATACTTGAGGTGTGGCCTCACCAGAGCATAATTCAAGGGGATGATCACCTCCCTGTTCCTGCTGGCTGCACTATTCCTGATACAAGCCAGGATGCCATTGGCCTTCTTGGCCACCTGAGCACAATGCTGGCTCATGTTCAGGCAAGCATCAATCAGCAACCCCAGATTCTTTTCCTCTGCACTGCTTTCGAGCCACTTTCCCCCAAGACTGTAGCACTTCATGGGGTTGTTGTGGCCAAAGTGCAGGACCTGGCACTTAGCCATGTTGAACCTCATCCTATTGGCCTCTGCCCATCGACCCATCCTGTCCAGGTCCCTCTGCAGGGCCTTGCTACCCTCCAGCAGATCGACACTCCCCACCAGCTTGATGTCGTCTGCAAACCTACTGAAGGTGCACTCAATTCCATTATCCAAATCATCAATACTAATATTAAAGAGGATGGACCCCAACACTGACACCTGGGGAACACTGCTGGTCACTGCTTGCCAGCTGGATTTCACTACATTCACCACTACTCTCTGGGCCCAGCCGTGCAGCCAGTTTTTAACCCAGCAAAGACTGTACCTGTCCAAAGCTGTGGGCTCTCCAGTTTCTCCAGGAGAATGCTACAGGACACTGTGCCAAAGGCCTTGCTGAAGTCTAGGCTGACTACATCAACAGGCTTTCCCTCATCCACAAAGTGGGTCACCCCATCATAGAAGGAGATAAGGTTGGTCAGGCAGCACCTGCCTTTCATGAACCCATGCTGACTGGGTGGGCCTGATCAACCAGTTGTCCTGGATATGTTGCGTGATTGCATTTAAGATGACCTGTTCCATCACCTTTCCTGGCACCAGGGTCAGGCTGAGAGGCCTGTAGTTCCCTGGGTCTTTCTTACAACTTTTCTTATGAATGGCATTACATTAGCTAGTCTCCAGCCATCCAGGATCTCTCCGGATGACCATGACCTCTGGTAGATGACGGAAAGCAGCCCTGCAATCACATCTGCAACTCCCTCAGCACCCTCAGGTGGATCCCCTCTGGACCCATGGACTTGTGACAATCCAGGTGGAGCAGCAGGTCTCTAAGTGTAGAATGAACCTTTTCATTTCACAGTTGGACAATTTGTCCAGAAGGATACTGTAAGGGTTGGTATCTAACACCATACTCAATCTCAGAAAGATTACATCTACTGCCTTCTCTTCATCACCGAGCAGGTGATCTTATCGTGGAAGGAGATCAAATTACCAAGGCAGGACTTTTCCTTCATGAACCCATGTTGACAATGCCTGATAATTGTTTTGTTCTTTAAAGTCTTTCAAAAGCACTCAGGATAATCTTCTCCATAACTTATCTGGGGACTGATATTACATAAACGGGTCTGTAATTTCACCATGCCCTTTTGTAGATGTCTATAACATTGCCTAACTTCCAGTCAGTGGGGACCTTCTCAAACACCCAAGACATTAAATTGTTGATAGGGATCCAGCTACAACATTGGTGAACTCCTTCAGTACTTCAGAATAAATCCCATTGGGCACCACAGACTTATGGACTTAATAGAGCTGTTCCCTTAAAGTTTCAGTGACCACAAATGAAAATCTCACTGCTCTCCCAGTCATGGTCTTCCAACTCAGAGAATCAGGCAGCCCAAGGGCCATCATTAATATTGAAAACTGAGGCAAAATCAGTATGAAATGTCTCCGCCTTTTCCTCTTCCTTATTTGTTAAGTGACAAAGTACCAGTCCAATGGTTTCCTTAGACTTCCCCTTACTGTTGACATACTTGAAAGAGCTTTTTTCTTGTCTGTTACCATACTAGCATCAGCTCAAATTGCATTTTGGCTTTTCATGTTTTCTCTCTGCAGATGTGACCTACATTGTTGTAATCTCCCTGTGAAGCCAGATCTTGTTTCCAGGTATTATAAATTTTCTGCCCAAGTTCCAAGAGGAAATCCCTGTTCAGACAAGGAAATTCTGCCCCTTTTACTTGATGTCTGACACAATGGGATTGCCTACTCCTGTATTTTTAAAAGGTGGTTCTTAAAAAGTGACCAGCTCTCATGGACCCCCAAACAGCCTAAAGCAGATTCCCATGGAACACATCTAACTGACTCTTGGAGTAGCTTAAGATTTGATCTCTTGAAGTCCAGGGTGGCATCTTCTCTTTTTTCTCATTACACCATAATTTTGAACGGAAGTATTTCATAATCATTGTGGTCATGACGGCCACCTACTATCACCTCTCCCACGAGGCCTTCTCTATTTGCGCACAGATCTAGCTGTCTCACTAAGTACTTGTGACAAGAAATTATCTTCAGCATTTTCTAGGAATGTCACAGACTTGTTTATTGCAGCAGTGTGGTATCTTGAGTTTATGTCTGGGAAGTTGAAATCTCCCATAAGGATGAGGGCAACTGATCCAGAGATTTCCCTTACTTGCTTATAGAATAGCTCATCCATGCCATAATGATCCTAATTGCCTAGGGCTACTGATCCTAATTGCCTATAAAATAACTTATCTGTACTATCCTTCTGGATGGTGATCAACAGTAGACATCCACACCAACTATAGTTGCTTTGCTATCCATCTATTTAATCCTCACCCAGAGGCTCTTTACTGTGTCATCCTTATTTGCAAGGACTGTACAGTCTAATCTCTCCCTTACAGATAGTGTAAAATCTCCTCCTCACTTGCCCTGCCTGTCTGTCCTGAACAGCCTATAGCCCTCCATCCCAGCACCACAGTTGTGGGACTTGTCCCACTAAGTCTAACTAATACCAAATTAAAGTATATTTAGAGGACAAACTATACCAGCTGATGTCTCTGGATTGTCCAGGAAATGGACAGGGGGATTTTTGAAAATAATGAAGAATTAGACTGCGTTTTCAAAATCTTGTTCTCTAGGTTTGTTGTAGTTGTTGTTGTTTGTTTGTTTGTTAGTTTAGTTTTTGTTTGTTTGTTTTAATACAAAGATGCCAACAGTCAGTTATTCATGAATGCTATGAAATACTGTTTTGCACTGTTAAATGTTCTCTAACACAATCCCTACAAGCACAGTCACAATTCAAAATATTTTGGTATAAATATGCTATTGCAGGATAGCTTGCCATTTATATTATTGTTTCATAAAAACAGCGCTATCCAAAATGACTACAACACTCTGTACTTGAAAAAGAATATAAGAAAATTTTAAGTATAGCAATCTGAATCAGGATGAGAATGAATAGTATTATAATAATAAATTCTATCTCATAAGAAAATATTTAAAACATTGCTGAGTTAAACAATTGTCTGAATCAAATGATATAATAATATTGTATCTCTATCTGGATTTTCTCTTGAATTACCAGGGGAAAATAAAATTTCGCAAAAGAGTAAGAAGTTATGAGAATCCAAATCCTGCTGAGCCTGCACCTAGAAATACTGAGTTTTGGGCCCCTCACTACAAGAAGGACATCGAGGTGCTGCAGTGGGTCCAAAGAAGGTCAACAAAGCTGGTGAAGGGTCTAAAGAGCAAGTCTTATGAGAAGCAGTTGAGGGAACTGGGATTTATTTAGCCCAGAGTAAAAGAGGCTCAGGGGAGAATTACTGTTCTCTACATCTACCTCAAAGGAGGTTGTAGCAGGGTGGGTGTCAGTCTCTTCTCCCAGGCAAGAAGTAATAGGACAAGAGGAGAGGGCCTCAAGTTGCACCAGGGGAGGTTTGGTTTGGATATTAGGAATAAATTCTTCACTGAAAGGGTTGTGAGACGTTGGAAGAGGCTGCCCAGGGAAGTAGTTCTGTCACCATCCCGGAAGTATTCAAAAGACATGAAGATGTGGTGCTCAGGGACATGGTTTAGTGGTAGACTTGGCAGTGCTAGGTTAATGGTTGGACTTAGTGATCTTGGGCTTGATGATCTTTTTTAGTCTAAATAATTCTGTGGTTCTATAACCTGAGAACTGCTGAGCCAATTGTCTCCACCAGGTCTTATTTTGCAGTTCCTATCCGATTTGATGATGACAGTTTGTGTTATTATATATTGGAATAAATGTGAGACAAAGTTTGGTAAATGAAGTTAATAAACTCAAAGTCAAGTTTGACTTCAGTAATTTTGCATCAACATTGTATTTGTCTCTACTTTAAATAAATAAATAAATAAATAAAAATCTCCACTTCTTAAAATGAGCACTCCGTTTCTTATTCATATTTACACCTTTGTTCACCTTTCTTTTGGAAATTATTTTTTAAAGAAACACAGGAAAGCTATTATCTAAGGAAATAATAACTGTCACATGAATGATCAAAATAAGCAAAATAATAAGTTTTGAACAGATTTTATGCTCATTATCATCTGCTGAGAAATCAGTGATAGAGAGGAACTTGTAAGTATCTAATCTACCATCCTGCCAATGTTTAGTTCTAATTTTTCCAGTGTTTTGAGAATTTTGAGATAATTCAAGTGAATTTTCCATCACAGTGAAATGCAATGGTCAAACATTTCTGATGTCCTACACTGTATGTTTAATTACTTAACATAACTCTATTATTTGTCTTACTACTCTATGCTACCCTATGCCATTCTAACCTGTATTTCTTTTTGATGTTGGATTATCCATGAGAACTTAAAGTACGGATGCTGTTAAGTATTTTTGAATGAAGCGAGGTATCAAAATGTTGAAGTGTATCCACAGAATGGTAGAGTCAAAAATTATTTGATTTTATATTTTATATTATTTAAATGATTACATTTCAATGTCTCCTTGAATAGCTGCATTGTCTAATGGAAGTGGAAGAACAACAGTTCAGCCAGAGGGAATTTTGTGTTTTATAATGATCTGTGTACAATGAATAATGAGTTCAGATTATAGAGAAGAAAACAGATACCATAGTTGTTAAACTAGAACTACAAAGGTATGGCATTATACTTCAGTCAGGATGTGACTGCCCAAGTGATGCTGTGATACCGTGATACACTGAGGCAGATTCACCTTATCCTAGGCAACACATGACTGAGAGAAACTGAAAAATAACATCAACAACAACAACAACCAGTAAAGCTTTTTCAAGGAATACGTTCATTTCATTTACAAAAATTGTTTTGGTACAAGAATATATTGGTAGGACTCCTGAATAACAGTGCTACTGTTTTTCAGCAGCTTGCCATCCCACAGAGACTTCAGACAGTCTGTTATGTCTGCACTTCCATTCCTCTGGTTAAAGACCAAGAATTCCAAACCTGTGGCTAATAGCCTTGCACCTAACATTTTCTTTGATGACTTCAGTTTTCAGGCACCTGTAAGAGAATACCATTTATTGATATATGAGCCACTTAATCTCTTCATAATATTTTCCTGTATACCTTCTAAAACCACATTCCATATGTTGGCTTTTTTCATTGCTAGATCCACTTTGATCTGTAGTCACATCTCATCCTCTCCACTTTGATCTGTAGTCACATCTCATCCTCTCCTTTATGGTAGGGAGGATTATTTTTGCAAAAACAATTGCTTTCTCTTCTGCCTACCGCATTTCCAGTCATCCACATTAAAACATTGCTAAGGAAGGTTTCCTAAGTAGGTGTTATATTCTTAGTTATATTTAATGTCTGTTGGAGTTAAACCATGAGCTTTCACCTATAAAAATGACCCAGTGTTTCAGGACATATTAAGAATTTTAAGGGTATGTCTGTCTTTACTTGCTAATATTCAACAAATTTCTTCACAGCATTTAAGAGACCTCAAAGGAGTTTATGGTCCAAGAAGAATATTTAATGGTCTCTTAATCTTGTACAATTGTACAATTACAATTGTAATCTTACAATTTTAGGAAAATTTTTAAGAAAAGAAAAAGTATTTGTGTCCATTTTTCATTTCACTCATTTCACTAATAGTTTTTCTTAGCACAAAATCCCAGGATGTAAGAGAAAATAGCTTTAGAATTCTTTAGAAGTTAAGGGCATGTTTTCTTTTTCCTCCAGTGCAATAAATAGAGTTACACTACTGATGAATTTATACCTTTATTTGTTACGCTAGTATTATGCTTGGCATGGAAGGAAAAAAGTCTGGTTTCATTATATTGATATCAGAATATTTTTTAAATCAGATGTTGTTTTCTGCTGTGCTGATGGCTCTCTAAAATTAAAAAGTCAAATTTAAATTAAAAATGTTAATTTGTTGACCTCAAATTTATTTAATTATTACTAATGTATTTTATGCTAATTTAGCATGCTTTCTCAATAGCTACAAGAAAGAACAGCAATGCTTTTAAGGTTCCTACTAGTCTAGCACTTTGTGGCTACGTTTCAAATTCTTTTATTTTAATGTACCAAGCATTAAACAAGTAAATATGTCATAAAGAATCTATCATTTCAGACATCCGTGGCCTACAAGTGCCTTAAATCAGATTAAAAAATATAAAACCAGTATCATTTCTCAAACACATTGAAAGGAAGAACTGACTAGAACTTAATGTGTTTTCTAATGACAAGACCTTAAAGGTTCCAAATCAGTTGAGCTGTCCTTACACGTGATTTGGAATTCTTTACTTTCAGTACTTCACTTTTAAATTTTTATAGTGATCTTATGCTTATGAATTATGCTTTGTTACATAGCTGTTATCTTGCAGCTACATCTCAGTTCTTTGAGCAATCAGTACAGACCCAAGATTTTGAAGTCATAGAAATGACCGTATTGTAAAAAATTTGAGGAAATCAAGGGAAAAAAAAGTTATAATCAATTGTTTTGATACTTTCTGCAATACTCCAATAAACAAAAAGGTCTTTTCATCTTGAAAATGTTAATTTTAGAAAAAATGTTGAAAGAGAAATAAGGATGATATTCTCATTTCTATATTTTCTAGTGTATCAGCTGGAGTACATGAACAGATATCAGATAATGCACTGGAATATGGCATTTCATTGTTTCTACTTGATTACAAACTTATGATATAAATATAAAAAATACTTATCTGAAAAAAAAAAAAAACTAAATTTCTTCTGATTTGTTTCATGCTTTTGGAACGGGATAATCCTTTTGTTATTTTTATCTAGAGTGAAGAGAACTTTTGAGATTTCAGAGGAAAAAGATAGAAACTCAATCAGATCTATCTGTATTATCATGTACCTGTGATCTTTTCAGAATATCAGCTCTAAAAAGCAGTTGTGAAAAATGAAATACAAGTATAATTACATATTTGCTTCCCCCTTTAGGAACACCACCAAGCAAACACACACCAAGCAAATGAAAATTTCCTTTTTTTTAAAAAAAAAAAAAAAAAACAGAGCCCCCTCCCTAATCAAAGTAGAAATAAGACAAAATCTGATATATGTTGTACATAAACAGTAACACAATAGCACTATCAAATTTTTGTCAGGAAATTAAACTTTATGCTAAGCTAATTCAATTTTGCTGCTGTTTCATTAAGTCCTATGAAAAAACTAAATCTGTCTCTTCAGTAAATCATAAGTTTCACAAGGCATTTCCTAACTCAGAGTCCTTGTTCTGCTATTTTGATATATTAAATATCCAGCAAAGAATTTCCAGGGTCATAAATCTAGGGTGATAAAATTAATCCTATTGCTGAAGAGAAATAAATATTTTATTGCAGTTTTATGAGCTTTTGTTCCCTTTTCACTTGCAAGTAGGTGTTGTTTAGTGGTACAAAGACATTTTGCTGCTGAAAAATGTATTAGAAACAGTACAGCAGTAATAAAATTCATATCTACAAAGCTGTTCACTTCTCAGAATGAAGATTCAAGAATATCCTAAGGAAAACTTAAAAGAGAATATTGTCAATAACAATACTACACTGATTGTTCTTCTTACATTTTAGGTTGTAGGAATTATTTTACTGTTATTAGTAAGTTTACAATAGAAATTTTCTGAAATTGCACCTGAACAATATCTTTGCAATCTAATCTACTAAATATAAATGGAACATTCAATCTCAGAAATCAGAAATGTTAATCATTGTCTTTCCACAAGTGCTTTCCACAAGTTCCAGACGAACAATGTGGGACAGCACTTTGCTGTGATCACGTCTTACATAGTCATTCACAAACATGCAAAATGAATCTAGATGCTCCATTTTTGTTTGGTAACTGTTTACATGAAGTTTACACAGTCTGTATTTTCTGCAAGGCCCTGGCAACTCAAAAGTTAATTAGTCCGCAGGGTTGGTTTTTTTTTGCATTGTTTAAAAAATTTCTTTAGGTCAACATATGAAAATAGCAGTTTAGAAAAATCTGAAGTGACCAGAAAAATCTATCTGCCCTTGAAAATGCACAGAAACACTATAAAGCACCAAACAGGTACAAAGCACTGACAGTTCAGTCTTTCCACTTTTTGTGAACTACTAAGTTAGCCAAAAAAAATCTTCTTTATTTTGATTAAATAAATGTTTATATTTTAGAATTAGTTTGTTAGTTGAATTTTTCTATAAAGACCTGAAATATTTTAGTCAGAACAGGTGATGTTCAAATTTGGAATTACGTGACAATTTTTCATTTTGTCATAATTACCAACTAAAATGGCTGATTACTACTTCACATCTGCAAAAAATAGCAAAGCTTTAATAGAGAAAAGCTATACAAATGTGGGATAGGTTGAAGCTTAAAGCAAGTACTAAATTTACAGAAGGTCAACAGAAGTTTTCAAAATTATTTAAATTTATTGAGAGACAGAAAAATTTAGGAAGAAGGATAATAATAGGATGGACTGTGATTCAATATTTAGACTAAATACACGTCACGTTCTTAATACCACTGTGTTTTGTGGTCTGCAAAAATGAAGAGGAGTGAACACATGCAAATATTCCTTTACTTGATTATACTTAATGATTTACATGTTCTCCACTTTCAAATTTTACATTAAATCCTATGAGATACCTGGCTTTGCTTTCATAATTTTAGGTCTTAGTATGAAAAAAGAAGCAAAGAAGGAGATGCACAGACCACAACAAAATTGCAGGCCACTGAGATTAAGGAAAAGATTCTTGAACTCTGAAGGATAAAGCAATATGCACAATGCATCAATTTTATCTGTTAACAGACTTTTAGTATTAAATATTTAAGTGTACACTAGTATAAGACCGTGAAAAAACTTCAATTACCAACTCAGTATGTGGCCTTGAAGTAGTTTAGACTGTCTTTTTTTTTTTTTTTTTTTTTTTCCTTCTGTAACAATGAATATATAGTAATCTGGGAAACATGAAAGAAAAAACATGCTATAGTACCATGCTGGACAAATTATCTCAGTTCTACGCAAGTCTAATAATGGTATAAATTGAGGAGGAGCCCAAGCCAATCTGTGCACTTTTCTTTCAGGATGGAAGTGACCATAATGGACCTACATACGTAGGCACCTAGCAGTTCAAAAGCAGTTCAAGAAGTACCAAAAAATGATTTTGTTTCACAAACTCCAAGTAGCAGAGAACATGCAAATTTTCTGTAGAACAGCTTCATTGCTCTTCTCTGCACACACTTGAGCAACTCAATATCCTTCTTGTAGTTTGGGGCCCCAGACTGAACACAATATTCAAGGTGCAGTATCACCAGTGCCATATACAAGTGGACAATCCCTTCCCTACTCCTACTGGCAACAAAATTTCTAATGCAGGCCAGGATGGCATTGGATGTCTTGGCCACCTGGACACACTGTTTGTTCATGTTCAGCCAGCTGTTAAACAGCAACCCCAGGTCCCTGTCTGCCAGGCAAATTTCCAGGCACTCTTCCTAAAGGCTATACCAATGAATGTGCTTCTTATGATCCAAGTGCAGGACCAAGGCAGGCACAGCCTTGACTGTGACAATAGGTGACTGATCATATACCAACACTTGGATAACCAACAAGAAACACTTATTCCAGCAGGGAAGACAGACTTGGGATTAAGTTTACTATCTCTGACCACCACTACTCTTGTCAAGAAATTTACTCCCTGCACACCACCCACTCCACAATCCTGTGCAGCAGGGCAAATTATCGTTTTATAAGTCTCAGTAGTGGAAGTATTAGTGAAATATCAAACAGCTCCAGTAATATTTATTTTTGTGGTAGTTCCAAATGCGTGCTTATGCACACACGAGCTACTATTATATTTTTGCAATTATTTCATAGGACTGAAACCTCTATTCTGCTACGTATCACCTTTGAACACCTGCAGCAGTCCTTTCAATGCACTGTTTGCAACCTTCCTCTTTTTGGGGATTTGTTTTGTTTTGTTTTGTTTTGTTGTGTTTTTGTCTTTCCCCATGACTATAATAGGCAAGCTCTTAAACACAGAACAATCAGGATTTTCTAAAACAGATAGAATGGTACTGACTGTGTAAGCAACCATATTTCTGATAGAAAATAGAACAAAAACTTTTGGTGAGTAAACTTAACATATTTCCATAATTTCCCTTAAGAAATATTCCCTAATATCTGTGAAATACTTAACAGCTTAGAAAATGTGACAGACAGTCAATGCTTAAAGGTATACTTCATCATTTCTAGTCTGTGATTCCTTTAGCAATGAGGCTACTAAGAAAACAACAACAACAACAACAAAATCCTACAGCATTTATCTGGTTATATAAAATTAGACCATCAACTGCAGTAGAATCATAAAATCATAGAATGATTTGGGTTGGAATGGACCTTTATACACCATGTTGTTCCACCCCCCTACCATGGTCAGGGACACCTTCCACTAGACCACGTTGCTCAAAGCCCCATCCAACCTAGCCTTGAACACTACCAGTGATGGGGCATCCACAGCTTCTCTGGGATGATATTCCAGTGCTTCCCATCCTCATAGCAAATATATATATATTTTTTTCTAATCCAAGTCTACATTGTTTTTTTTGTTTGTTTGTTTTTTAGTTTAAAACTGTTACCCGTTGTCCTGCTACTACAGGCCCTGTAGTCTGGTTCCATCCTTCTTGTAAAACACCTTTAAGTATTGGTAGGCAGCAATGACCTTGACCTGCTGACCACACTTCTTTTGATGCAGCCCAGGGTACAACTGGCTTTCTGAGCTGCAGCACACATTGCCAGCTCATGGAGAGTTTTTAATCTACCAATATCCCTAAATCCTAAACTGTGGGGCTGCTTTTAATCTGTTCATCACCCAGTCTGTGTTGATACTGGTTGCTGTCTTGCCCAGATTTCAGGTCCTTGAGCTTAGCCATGTTGAACTTCATAAGATTTATATGTGCCTACTTCTCAAGCCTGTCAAGGTCTATGTATGTCATTCCGTCCCTCTAGCGTCAACTGCATGACTCAGCTTTGTGTCATCCACAAACTTGCTGACAGTGCACTCATTCCTATTGTCTGTGTCATTAATAAGTATATTCAACAGTACTGGTCCTAACACAGTCCTCTGAGTGACACCCACTCATCACTGTTCTCCATCTGGACATAAAGCCACTGACTGCAACTCTTCAGATGAGGCCATCCAGTCAATTCCTTTTCCATTGAATATGTCAAATCCACCTCCAATTTAGAGAAAAGGAAGTTGTTTGGGACCATGTTAAAGGCCTTAAAGTCCTCGGCAACTGATTAAGTTAGTCTGCTGCTTAAATCTGTTTATCCAGTAAGATGCTTTAAGGATCTAGACAAATGAATAAAAATAGATTTTTCATAAGTTTTGGTATTTGCTGTTTTATTCCTTAGCAAAGAAGACATCCACTTTTACTTCTTTTGAAAAGCAAGAGGGCCATTTGTGTTGCAAACTCTTGCTCCCTGTTAGTCCATGTGGCCAACAGTGGCAAATGCATTAAGACAGTTAAGATTTTCACCTGTCAAGTCAGACAGAATCCTTTGCAGGCTACCCTGTACAAAGTGCGAAGTTAATACTTCCTAAAAGTAAGTGTTGAAATCTCAGCAGAAATGTGTTTATTCTGACTTTTTAAAGGGGGAGGAAGGGTAGTTCTAAAATTGGGTATGGTTCTTTTTTTGTTCATTTGTTTTTTGGCCATTTTGTTCAAGTAGAAACTCACAAATCCTCTTGTGTCTATACAAACAAGCAAAAGGATGGAGGTGGAAGGGGGTATACAAACCCTGAAATCTGCAATATTTTGAATATTTTATTATTTTGTTACCATGAAACTCATGGTGAAGGCTTTCTAAAGAAAACAAAAACCATTGCTGCTAAGCATTAAGAGGAAGAAAGAAAATGCTCATGTATGATTTCCTGCTTTTTTCTTCCCTTGTGCTTGATCATAAAAACATGGTGCATGCTTTTTGATTACTGAGGAAGGATATTTTTGGAGACATGACAGGAGATTGTTCTGTGGAATAAGTAGTACTGCATTATAAAACTTGCAGGTTCTCAATATGCATTTGCACTCTGATTAAGTGGTGGAGCTAATTCTCTTGTTACTGTTTTTGTTGTTGTTGTTGTTGTTGTTTGTTTGTTTTTTCACTCAGTGTATTGCACCTCATCCAATGCTAAAGATGAGCATTTCCCTCCTCCAGGAAATCAGCAGATGCAGAGAAAATCATCATTATGAAAACCAGAGCTCCATCTCAGGTGTGTTTTCTATCAATTATGTTACACAAAAATATAACAAAAGTACTTTTTTTTTTTTCTGTTGATGTAACATATGTAATGAATGGCTACCAGTAAGCAACCTGGGCTCCATATGAATGGGTAATCCTCAGGACACATATATTGCTGGCTACGGGTATGTAACTCAGCAGAAAATGATTACAGAGGTTTATGGCAACAAATCCTGACATAAAAAAAAAAAAAAAAAAAAATCACTGTTTTTTATTTGAGACAATATTGAAACAAAAACATTTCAGCCCTTTAAAAAACTCTTTACAAGATTAAATATGTCCACTGTAAATTATAAAGCAATGACTGTAATAAACCACAAACTCTTAGCAACCGAATTGAACTTGACTTCTACATCCAGCAATAATGATTTTAGTGATACACAAGAACATTTTTTTCATTGTGAAGATTAATGTTTCAAACTTCTTATTGATACTTTACTTGTTAAGGGAACTGTGGTATCCCCATTGAAAACATCATCTCTGTTTTATATTTTCATGAAATTTTGATAGACATTTAAGGAATTCACCTTGAAAGATTTTTTTTTTCTTTTGATACACTTTTGTCAAGTTCTAAAAATTCACTGAAATTTCTTTAAGCAAGCAGAAGCTAAGAAACCATCTGTTATGAGAAACAGAATCAGTCAAGTTTATCTCAGTGTTTGTTTTTTTCAGATACTGTTTTAGGGTTTTCGTTGGTGGGAGCAGTTTGACCACCCTGCTTTCCTCCTCTATAGCTAAAAAGATACTGATAGGCAGTGGACACTCTATCTATCTCACAGATGCTGCACAGCAGCTGTAAAAGCAAGGGTGATTTCCAAGAACTTTCATAATTCCTATTTTCAGAATGTTTCCACTAATTAGAAACTATTATTATTTTTGAATTTTAGATTAATTTTGAATGAAAGATGCAACTTTTTTGTTGTTTGATTTTTGAAAACATTTTTGGTACCTTTTTGCACTTTGCAATGGAAAACTATTTGACAGTTTTTGTTTTGTTTTGTTTTGTTTTAGTGAAACATTTTAAATATTGAACAAAGTGAAATTTTCTCATTAAAACTATTTATAAAACATTTAAAGCAAAATAATTTCTGTAACACTATGCCCTTTCCTGCCAATAGCCTTTTTCTAGTAAAATGCCATTATCAAAATTGACATATCTCCTCAGAAATTTCAAATGCACAAGATGAACTGAAATTAAAATTTAAAATCCAGTGGAAAATGTGTACCTGGCCATAATTGTATATGGGATACACGGGACAATGACATCTATTCCTGCCAAAATGCAATATGGATGCTAGTATCTTGGAGACAAAGCAGGGTTTACAGTGCAGATGCAGCTGACTTAAACAGTTTATCAAATTTAAGCTTTCCTGTGACTACCAAAAGCAGTATGACACTGAGTGGGGAAAAAAACGACATACAACCTCATGAGCAAATGACTTCAACCAGAGAACACACAGGAAGTGAATGAGCAGTGTTTGTATGCAATATGCATTGCCAGACAAATTTCTCAGTAAAACATGCAAGCCATAAGCTCATTACTTTCAAGAGTAAGTGTCTCACAAGCTGAATATGAGCTGTTTCTGCATGTGAGAGCTGGGACTGAGTAAATCAATTACTAAGAAATTTACTGTGTAGTTTCTGTGGTAGTCTATTGATGTCCAAGATCAATTTCATGTAGGGAATTTTGTGGACCAAGAAGTATAATTTCTTACATAAGACCAAAGTTTAGTTTTGTTCTGTTTCTGGGCAACCTCATGCTCAAGGAGAACTACTGAACTCACACATCATGGCTAGTAGTTGTGACTCTGGTGTTGCATCGTGCAGTTTTCAAGCAAGTAGATGATGACTAACATCTGCTGAATATAGTTAGTACAGAAAGGGGCTTTTCACAGAGAAATTCTGAAATTCTGATCACAGAACATTGCTAAAACATCTGTCTTAAATTTTTAAGGAGCCCACATAGGCCCTATCCAAATCACAGAATGACAGAATTGTAGGGGTTGGAAGGGACCTCAAGAGATCATCGGGTCCAACCCCCCTGCCAAAGCAGGTTCCTTAGAGCAGGGTGCCCAGGTAGGCATCCAGACGGGCCTTGAATATCTCCAGAGAAGGAGACTCCACAACCTCCCTGGGCAGCCTGTTCCAGTGCTCCGTCACCTTCACTGTGAAGAAGTTTTTTGGCATGTTGGTGCAGAACTTCCTGTGCTCCATTTTGTGGCCATTACCTCTTGTCCTGTCCCCACAAACCACTGAAAAGAGGTTGGCCAAATCCCTCTGTCTCCCACAGTTAAAGTATTTGTAAAGATTAGTAAGATCCCCTCTCAAAAGAAATCCGCTGAAGTCGACAGGAAAAAAAAAAATCCTGACTTCATCAGAAATCTTTTTGGCTAACATCTATTTGAGGCATGTGAACTATATAGTCTGTGGCAGATGGGACCATTGTGTTACATGGTCTCTTCAGTCTCTTCTACTCAGAAATCCATGCTATTGAAATAGTGTTTTTGAAAGTGTTCTTCCAGACTGTTAATTTATTAACTGGTTCCAGATTTAGCCTTGGGTTTAAGAGCTTGTTCCAGAGATTTATTTATTTATTTTTATTATTTTGTGTGTGTGTGTGCGTGTATGTGTAAGATGTGTCTGTGCTTTCTTTGATATTGAGTAAACTCACTAAAGATGTTCACTATGACCTAGATATCTTTTTTAGGGAGATATACAGTCCAGTGCAGTATCTTCATTGACATAGCTGTGCAGATTCTAAATACACCTTCATCTGTCTTTTGTTTATTACAACTGATTTTTAGGGTAGGTTAATTTTAAAACATCCAAGACAGGAGTTGTTGGTTGTACAGCATGTTTGGTAAACCACAGTCATTACTCTAGCAACTGTGGAAACCTGCTGCATCTCCTCTAGCACAAGACTACATGACTAGAAACTATAGACGCACACTTCATTGTCAGAGCTACTTACTACTCTTTTTTTGGATATCAGAATTAGATACTGGACAGGATTCTGTGGAAACAAAAGCAAACAAATAATGATTTGACAATGTATAAATATCTCCTTCAAAATACTTGGAGATTCTATGAAAAAGTTTTGTTGGCACTAAAACTGCAAATATATATATATCAGTTTTGCTGTCTGGAACTGTGAAAAGGATAAACACTTCATAAAACCTCCTGCCACAGAACCAAACATATTGAAATGACTTTTTATGGAGATATTGAAACAACAACAACAACAAAAACACACAGGGCTTGTTTCTCCTCAGGCTTCAATTATTTTGAGTGCTGGTAGCAAACTTTGATTGATAAATCTAACCTTTCCTTTCCAGGCAATAGTTTGATCACATAGTGATGAGAAAGGGTTAGAGAATGGAAGAATAATATTTGGATTGTGACAAAATAATGAAAATGCAGAGGCTATCTTTGACATTTACAATGTGAGGAAGGATTTCCCATTTTGACTGTGTGATGGCAAGAATCTCCTCTAAGAGCAGTCAAGTCTGGACTTTATATGTTGTTCTTAAATTATTTTTCAAAGCTTATAAAATTTCTTCAGCTTTCCAAATAGAAATTCATAATGTATCCAAAATGTAATTCAAGCTATAGTGGCAACATATGTTTTTCAGCAGCACAAATGACTGATGAAGTGCTGTGGTGACCACACATCGTATGCGAAATAAGAACTAAGAAAGAGGACTCCACAGCCCACAGGGAAACCCAGGCAGCTTTTCTATCCAAAAGAAATTTATGATGTTTTCCACCTGGGCTTACACAAATAAAGTTACCAAAGATGTCCATCGTGACCTAATTTGACACCTCTATAAGTCTTTTCAATTGCCCATTTACACCAGTGTTTTTCACTCTTCCCTTCTAAAACAATTCTTTGGCAGCCTGAAATCCTCTATCATTATTTTCTTCAAATCTTCTCCTTACTTCTCATGTAGCATAAAGAAAGACTATCAATCAAACAAAATGAAGATTGACCAGTTAGTTTTATTTTATCATCGTAAATTCTTTTCTGTAAGATCCTTCTTCACTTCAGACAAGGGAGCTAAGCCTCACCTTATAAGCAATTCCACTGGGAAGAAGGGAGACAGCGTGCAAAAATGTGGCTTTAAAAGATTAGCCTGATCATTAGGTTTTACTTTAAAACTAAATCACTTAAAATGTTTAAAGCTATATTGTTTGAATAATTTCTAGTTTCTACAAGCAGCCATAGAATATTACTTTAGAATAGATTAGAATATTTTGGAATCCAGTACAGTAATGACTTCATTTTCTTACATTAACACTGTTGACTTCTGATTCATAACATATTTTTAAGTTTTATGAGAGCATTTCATAAGTCATTTTAAAATCAAAAATCTTAACTGAAGAATTAGCTACTCCATCCAATTCAATCCACTCCAATACACCCAAATTTGGAAAAAGAGGCATCTTGTGCATCAGAGTCATAGTAGTGCAGAGGATGGAGAAAGTAGACAGAGATGTGCATAACTTCTAAAAAAGGCACATCATAATACAGCTGTTTTAGCCACAGAAAACAGTAACAGTAACCAGTTTCCAGGCATGGTGTATCAGTATGTTTACACTGAAATTAAAGTCGCTCCTAGCAAATGTATGCTGTTGTAAAAGTGGTCTGCCTACTATGCTTTCTCAACCCTCACTCAACTGTATGCAAATGAGATCAATGTTAAATAGCACTGTGCTTGCAGGTAGGCATGGCCAATAGATGTGACACTACATTTCCAGCCACTTTTACCATTTTTACTCCCCATTTTATGAATATTAAATTGGTTTTCTGAAACATGGTGTGTATGCACAAAATTTGAAAATGAATATGTCAAATACTAGATAGAGATCTGTAAATCTGTGTAGCTCTGAAAAAATGTATTTACACACACTAAAATGTCAATATCTGCTATCCAAACCATAGAATTTTGACTCCTTTTTCTTATTTGATATACTGAAATGAGAAAAAATACATATTCAAAAATATACTGGTGTATCCATACACCGTGTGCATTCTGCTGGAATCTTTATGATATATTGCCAAACTATGTATAAGCAAAACTTTTTCAGCAACTTTGAGAATCTATATTCCAGCTTCTAAGCCATCTACTTGGATTTACTAATGTCTCAACTTCTAAAAAGTTTCATAAACATATAAAAAAAAAAATCATTATCATCATCATCTTTCCAAATATAACTGACTTAGTTAAAGACTAAGGCTAAGTTAATGATTTTTCCCTTCTAACTACAAAATTCCTTCAAATTATGACACTTGGCTGAATTTCAACAACTACACTTCAAGAATTCATGCTTCAAAATTGAAGCGCTAACAAAATTGAGCATTGCAATTGTGACATCAAAAACACAGGTGAGAAATTGCAGTTTACTTTTGGAAAACAAGGTATAATTGTCCATAGACTTTCTGTGCCAGCAACACCTGGAATATGTAATGACAGGTGAAGTTATGGATGATGGATGTTTCATGTTTTTGCTGATTCTCAGATTTTTAACTCACATTAAAATAAAATAAATAAATTAATAATAATAATAATAATAATAATAATAATAATAATAAAAAAGAATTATCTTCTCAGAGGGACATGTAAATTTATACCTATGAAGTCCATATAGATATTTTAACTGTATTTGTTCAATACAGATCATTGGAATATGCAGCTAATGTTGTCATCTGCACTTATTTGTAACATTCGTGTGAGATTAAAGCTAAGGGCTAAATTATTACCCAGCATGTATGTATTGGAACTGTCATAGAACATTTTCTATGCGGTACTGATTTCCTAGAATTAAAGATTTCTTTCTGTATGTTGTTTGAGCTTAATGATTTCTCCAAATTCCTCAGAAAGCAAGGATTACTTATTAAGTCATTGTTGCTTTTTATGTATGAATAACAACAAAGTGTAGTTGACTGCTTTATGTCATCAGTCTTGCAAAGCTTCTATTTTAGTTTGAAGATTTTCTGAGCCTTCTGAACAAAGGTCCCCCCAACACTTCTAATTGTTTTTTTTTTCTGTCCATCAGTTTTTAAGCAACTTTTATTTCTACATGATATGATCTTATTTTCATCCTCAAATAGTAGAAGCTGAGACTGAATAGTCACCTCCTCAGTCTGAGTTCCATAAAATTATAATTGAGGGCATATATATGAAAAACAAGAATAACAAAACTAACAGAACCCCTAAGGCTCAAGCTGAATTTTGAAAATAAAAAAAATAAAAAAATAAAAATTAACATGCCATAGAAACATGGAATGGAAACAGAATATATGATAAGCTGCAAAGTCAACAAAGATACACAGTATGTTTTAATTGAGATTTTAAAACAGAAAGAGATCATAAACAAAGACACAAACTGGAGCAGAGCAAGTAAGCCTGGGAGTGGAAAGGCAGGAGAACATAGTCTTGTGTATGACTACAGACAAATAGTCACTGAAAGTTCGATTTTTCTCTCGATGCACTTTTTATGATATACTTAGTACTATAATTTTTATTTATTAGTGCTACAGTAACTTTGGGTGTGTGTCATACTGAATAATTAGGCCATATTAAAGGAAGATCTACTGTCAATAAGCAAAATGTTCATCTTAGATACACCAAGTACTTGTTTATCTTAGATACTGTTTTGTTATTATTTTAATTAACACATTTTATTATCTGTGTCCCTGTGTTGAGTTGATTTCAATGCTGCCAGACTGCAAACAATCAGAGTGCTGTTTTCTGCTCCATGGAATGGACACTGCACTGGTAGAGAAAAGGAGAAAGTATGATGGAAACTGGGTGTTCAGGGAATACTTGACTGAGAATTGTATGGAGAAATAATAGACTGAATTTTAGGGAGAATAAGAAAAAATAAATAATTTGACTTGAGCCAAATAGATAAGAAGTGTTACTGAAACTGGCTGAAGAATTTAGGGAGTGTGGTGCTATGAATGAAAAACACAGAGCAGGAGTAATGAGTGCTGAAAGAGCCAGGTTGACATGGGAGAGGAAAAGAGAAGAGAATTCACATGGGGGGCTGGATAGGGAGAATGAAGCATGCCTTGCAAAGCAAGTGGTATGAAGAGTATATGAGATAACTCTGGAGTGCAGACTGCACTTTTGTAATGGAACGTACAGTGGAATAAGTGGCGAGTTCCACACAGGACAGGGTACTGCTCAGGGCAAATGAAGAATATACCAAAATCAGATCACTTGTGAGAAAATACACAGAAGAGCTTCAAATGGCTATGCAAGCTTCCCAGTCTCAACACGCTAAAGCTGTGAAAAAAAGAAAGCCTATGAAATCCAATAGTAATGTGTAAATTTTATCTATCAGGTCTACAGAGTTGATGATAAACTACTTTAACCAATATTAATGTATTCAAGGGCAGAGGGCTCTGCAGTGCATCTAACATTTTTGATGAGAGATACAGTTGTTAATATTAAGTGAAATGCAAGGGTTTTGTATGCTTTAAAATTATACCCTCATATACCCAAACGCACCAGAGAAAGAGGATACTAACCCAGCAAATTTAAAGAAAGGATCTGCATTTCTATTTTAGCCCATGGGTGATAGTTTATCTTTTTTTTTTTTTTTTTTTTCATCTATAGAAATTCTACTTCATTAAATTCAAATATCCCTGTGGATATCTGCATAGTGATGAATGAGGTTGGACTGTCTGCTATCAAATTTCTGACTCATTAATTGAAGACGATAGAAATGTGAGGTGAACAAGTGTTTCTTATACCAAAAGCAAAGGAAATTCTGTTTGATAAAACATATGCTAAACAAGACAAATCAGATAAACTTTCTGCATGAGGTCATCCATTAAGTAATCTTCTGTTTCAGCACATCTGATAGGAGACACTGAAATCTGATTATTAGAAGCTATTATTACTTGTCTACAATTGAAATAACCAGAAGTTTTGCTGAATACATAAATTCTGTATAAATTTTACTACTGTAGGAAACAAAAAGATTGAGTTTGTCAAATTATATCTATACATAACGACATCTTGCAAAGTTGTAGTTTTTTGTTTGTTTGTTTGTTTGTTTGTTTCATCATTTCAAGTTTTCCACCAGTTGGAAGAAGACAGAACTGTATTGTCACCTTTCAGAGATACTACAAAGTTATAAAAACTTTGAAACATCAGCTGTGAGCAGCTTCTAACTTCTGATCTGTGCTAACGCTTCTACCGCTATCTTCATTGAGAAAGGTCTGTCTGCACACACAGCCAAGAGTGTTTCAACAATGCTTGCTTTCAGTGAACCACTACCATACTGCCATGTTAGCAGAGTCCTGAGATGAAGACTGACTGCTTTGTCTCATGTTTTGTTGGTGTTTAGACAATGCAGAGTTTTGAAAATTATGTCACCTCTATGCCAAAAGTTCAATGACATTTTGTTTTTGACCTTCCTGTTAGCTAACACAGTGCCGACTATAAACTATTCTATGTAGTTTAAGTACCTTCGAACTTAGAAGTTCTTGGTAGAATTTAGAAGTTCTGGGGTAGGGTGGCTACTTGATATATAGTTTTAAAAGATGTATATTTTCCTGAAATCAATTTCAATCCCTTGTTTTTCTCCCAGGTTGCTGTGATTTGGGTGGCTCCACATTGGTGGTTTTGCTTGTATCAGGAGTGAACTTCTGCTAGAATGTTCTCAGTCTGCAGACTGGACCCCTTACAGATGGAACTAAACCAGAAAATGTTCACGAGAATCCAAGAACACTTAGTATACTTCAGTCACTAACACACGTTCAGGTCAAAAGCCAAACTAGAACTACTCTGAAGTAAGTCTTCCAGACCATATGTGTATATTGGGACCTCTACAGACCTGTTCCCTAGTTGCTAATACCAGAACAGCCTTTGCTTTTAGCCTTTCAGAACTAATGTTCAGCATCCAGGATATCAAGATAATCCATGTCTGCTAGTAACATCTTCTACTCTACAGTTTATTGCCTTTGTAGGCAAGGTTTTTGCAGATACAGGGGGCTTCAAGGTGGCTTCTGTGAGAAGAGACTGGCGACTTCCCGTGTTGGCCAGAGCCAATTCTAGCCAGCTCCAATACAAACCCACTAATGGTGAAAACTGAGTCCCTCAGCAATGCTGGTGGTACCTCTGTGATAACATATTTAAGAAAGGGTAAAAATTGCTGCACAGCAGCTGTGAGTGAGTGGAATAAGAGAAAAGCAAGAGAAACAACCCTGCAGACACCAAGGTCAGAGAACAAGAAGGGGGAGGATGCACTCCAGGCACCAGAGCAAAGATTCCCCTGAAGCCTTCAGGGGCAATTTATTGGTGGATTTATGTTCTGCTTCTTATAGTAGAAGTCTGGTTTACTAGACTCACTTGGAGGAATAAAGGGAGATAACCTGAGCTCTAAGAAGGTTTTACAAGCCTATCTAACATTTTATTTCACTGTGAAGTTGTCTGAGCTTTGTTACCCTCAACTATTACCTTTACAGACTTTATAATGCATAGGACATCTTCCACCAAATCATGGCCACTTACTTAAAATTTGATTACATATATCCTTAGATCTGTCTCTTTCTCACTATCTCATCTTCTCTCACCCTCCCTCACCCTCCGTATTCACTCCTTCATTTGTATAGGAAATTTGGGCTCTTCAAAATACCTAATAGAGAAAGTATTCATGTTCTGCACTAACCGAGGCATTTTGTGACTCAAAAATACAACTTTTACTTTTGTGCTTACTATACTTGTTTAGGATTCCAGAAATGTAGTGGCCCCAAGACATATCTTTTATATGCATAAAATTGGAGAATATGTAGAAAGAAGAATAAGATGCTAACAATTTCTTAATCCACCAATAAAAAGTCAATGATAATTTTATATATGAAATTTCTTGGGTGGCAGTAGTGAAGAAGTCAAACCATCAGTCTTTTGAACATTCTGCCAAAACATGAGGTACAGCCACATACCAACATTTCAGATGTGCTCCTGGATATGTTTTATTTTCTGCTTTGTGTTGACTTGTACCCTTGGAATATGACTGACAGCCATTTTGATTTTCCGTAATGCATTGAAATTTTAAATTAACCTGAACAAGAATAGAAAAAGATGATGAAGTGATAAATTAATACATAGCATTTATGTCCTGTCCTGTGTTTATAGAAATTTTTTTGTAGCTGATGTTTGCTATTCTCTTCAGAGTAGTGGTAATGTAGATGTTCATCCCAATTCATCTATAATGTTTATATTGTAGCAAGTAGGAAATCACTGCAAAGTACTTATCTACTACGTTCACTAGAGAGGAAAATAAACATGTTGACCTCCAGTTCTTCCACCTTTTAGCTTTCTTCTTATCAGAGGATGTCAGCATTTAGCACAAGGACAAATGCCTGCATTTTTGTGAGGAATGTAGACAATGCTGTCATGAAACAAATAGCCTGTAGGAGGAAAAAAAATGGAAGCCTTTCAAAAGGTTTAATGTGTAAAAGAGGCAGTTTCAGTGAACCCATCACTGTATGTCAAATGCCTAAAAAAAGAAGGGGAAAAAATCCCATTGGAGAAACAGATTTCCTTCTCCCCTACTGCAATATTTTACTGAAGTGTTGATATACATCATAGATAAAATTTTAAAATATTCTCTTTATGTTAATTAAATATGCATTTTCCTCTTTAAGCTTATTATACCAATTATTTTCTTAATTATTCATGATGTTTTGCTATGCTATGGTACAGAGATTGAAAGCAGAAGACAGCATCCTTACAGAGGTGTGTTAACTGAATGCATGACATGTTTTTTCCCTACAGTATAACTCTGATTGAGAAAACTAGGTTGCCTAGTTTTTTTTTTTTCTCCATACTCTATTAGAATCAAGGTAACATACCATCTAAAATAGCTTTGAAATTTAATAATTCCAAGAGTAATAAGAAATATAATGTGTACTGTTCTGGTGGGAAAAGGATATTTCCCACTTTTATAGTTTTGGAAAGTAATTGCATCATTTTAAAGCTACAGGAGACTTGATGATACTGCTATAGCTTTTGTCTGTAAAACTTTGTGATGATTCTCTCCAGTTTTGTCCTTTTATGGATACAAATTTGTAAATATCTGATGAAGGATTTGAGGAAATCCATAAAGTAAACACTCAGACCCAGAAAAAGAGCTGCTTCTTTAATCACAAAAATTCCAAAAGAAATACTGTAAATCTTGCATGTTTATCTATGTATTGCCTTGTTTATAGAATAACAGTTATTGCTTTAGCAGCTTCTACCCCATATGTGTACAATAAGTACATGAACATGAAATTGAATGAACACATAAAACTAAACCCACACAGCTTAACAAATCCATTCTCCCACCCCCTGTGTTCTGGAACATGAACAGAGCATTATTTGGATCACAAGGATTAGTAAAATAACAGTCTTGGTGAACATGGTTCTGTGGATGAAATGATTATTTCCTAAAGTCAGTGTATGATAGCTGGCATACCAGTGACTGTACTTATTTAATTCATTATTCTGATCCAATCACTATGGAAAGTATATAATTATTTCAGTTGAACAGATCAGTAATTATACACAAAATAAAGTTAAGAATATTTCATATAAACGAATTGATGAATTGTGATCCTTTTTTTTTTTTTTTTTTACTTTCTTACTTTTTCCCTCTGGTTAAAAATGAAATTACTGTAATTAAAGTTTTCTTTACAACCCATTTCTCTTTCTATAGCAGCATTGATTGTCTGTGAGAAATTAAAGACATAAAATAACTTTACCAGTAGAACTGGAAACAAGCTTGGAGATCTACTATCTGCACTGGTTTTAATCAAAAGGCAGAACATCAAAATTCAAAAGTGATCATGACATTTCTTCTGTGATCCCATAACATCCAATGGGTTTTGGTCCATTGCATTCATTATATATGCAGTTTCATTCCTACACCCTTTCCATGGATTCTGCTAGTTCAGCGTGAATTAAGACATTGCAGACTTTATCTGTTCCTAATGTTTTCCACCTTTGAAATTGGGATAGCCAGTGCTTTTAAAGATGTCAGCTTGAATTAATGAGAATATTGAAAGCTGTAGGTGTTTTCTAAATAAAAAAAAAAAAACATTAACAATTTTGTTCACTTTTTGAAAGTCCAAGGTCTTTTTTATAAATGTATTTTCTATCCAACACTTTGATAGATAGCTTACTCTTCCTTGACATATTTGAAATTCTATAAAACTTATTTTGACCTCACAAACATATTTGTGGCACACAACAGGTAACACAAAAACACATGTGAAAAGTATATGAAAGTATATTTTTTTGTTTTGTTTCTCCCTAATGACATTTAGGTTTCAAATTTTCTGTACTGTTTCTAGGCCATTGTACACAGTGCTTACTCTCCCAACAGAAATTCTTTCCTTCCTCAATTATTCCTTTCACATGAAGATGAAAGAAAGATGTTATACAAGTATAGCAAATGAAATCATCAGCAGAAATAGTAGATGTTAGAATGTTAGTATTCCTCCAGGTCATAGTACTTGGAAAAGGGACCCCAATGTCTTACTTCTACAGGGCAAGTTCTGCAAGGGATGTTTAGGAAGAGAAGCAGAACATTCAGCTAAGTTTCACACATTCTCCTATGAAATGAGTGTGACACCAAATATAGTCCCAAGGCAAATTCTTCAGTGATGGGTTTCCAGTGAAGCAGACAGTCACAATATCCCCCTATTTGGCAATGATATATCGCCGTATTGCTGAAAAGATGAATGGAATGGAATGGAATGGAATGGAATGGAATGGAATGGAATGGAATGGAATGGAATGGAATGGAATGGAATGGAATGGAATGGAATGGAATGGAATGGAATGGAAGAATAGAATAGAATAGAATAGAATAGAATAGAATAGAATAGAATAGAATAGAATAGAATAGAATAGAATAGAATAGAATAGAATAGAATAGAATAGAATAGAATAGAATAGAATAGAATAGAATAGAATAGAATAGAATAGAATAGAATAGAATAGAATAGAATAGAATAGAATAGAATAGAATAGAATAGAATAGAATAGAATAGAATAGAATAGAATAGAATAGAATAGAATAGAAGACCTCCAAGATCATCTGGTACAACCATCCCCCTACCACCAATATCGCCCATTAAACCATGTCCCTAAGTACCAGGTCCAACCTTTCCTTAAGCACTCCCAGGGACGGTGATGCCACCACTTCCCTGGGAAACCCGTTCCAATGCCTGACCACTCTTTCTGAGAAGAAATGTCTCCTCATTTCCAACCTGAACCTTCCCTGGCACAACTTTAGGCCATTCCCTCTAGTCCTATCACCAGTTACCTGTGAGAAGGGACCGACCCCCAGCTCCCATAACTTCCTTTCAGGTAGCTGTAGAGAGCAATAAGGTCTCCCCTGAGCCTCCTCTTCTCCAGACCAAACAACCCCAATTCCCTCAGCCGCTTCTCATAGGACTTGTGTTCCACGCCCTTCACCAGCTTAATAGCCGTTCTCTGGACAAGCTCCAGGGCCTCAATGTCCTTCTTGCCCTGAAGGGCCTAAAACTGAACACCATACTCAAGGTGCTACCTCACCAGAGCTGAGTACAGGGGAATGATCACCTCCCTGTTCCTGCTGGCTACACTATTCCTGATACAAGCCAGGATGCCATTGGCCTTCTTGGCCACCTGGGCTCACTGCCAGCTCATGTTCCGGTGAGCGTCAACCAGCACCCCTAGATCTTTTTCCACTGCCCAGTTTTCCAGCCACTTTCCCCCAAGCCTGTAGCGTTGCATGGGGTTGTTGTGACCAAAGCGCAGGACCCGGCACTTAGCCATGTTGAACCTCATCCCACTGGCCTCTGCCCATTGACCCATCCTGTCCAGGTCCCTCTGCAAGGCCTTGCTACTCTCCGGCAGATCAACACTTCCCCCCAGCTTGGTGTCATCTGCAAACTTATTGAGGATGTTTTTGAGGTCCTCTTGTCAAATTCTCAATTTTCTGTCCTCAGCATGATTTCCTCTTGTTTTCTTCCTCATTCACTCAGATGCTATTAAGTAGATATTCACAATTAGAAAAGAGCCTGCTTTGGTGCTGTGACCTCAGTTCCTTTGTCATTACAACTATCATTAGTGTGTGTTCAGAACACATTCTAATTTGATTGATTTTTTTTTAACTGGTTTATGTTGCTTATTTTTCTAGTTGTAATCTCAGCAAGAGGTATATGATCAATATTTATCTCTGTATCTATGTTATTATTGACACCAGTTCATAGCGGATATAACTTCAGATTCTAACAAGGCCCACTTAGGTTTCAAATAAACTTTGACAAACTTAAAATAGTTCTTTCCTGAAGGATTACTGTAAGCAAGGTTCGTATCCTAATGATGTGGATATGGTAAAGCAGATAATCTTGGTTTTGTTTGTCTGTTTTTCTGTTCTCTGAAAGATAAGTTTGTTTGTGGTTTTCTTTTCTTTATTCTTTTTTTTTTCATTTTTCTTTTTTCCTTTTTTTCTGTTTTTTTTTCTTTTTTCCTTTTTTCTTTTTTATTCCTTTTTCCTTCCCCACCCCCTCCTCACTCCCTCCCAGCATATCAGCATGAAACTCTCTATTTCTTTTCTGTCTCACAGAAGAACTATTTGTTGTGGCTTTTATTTTGAAGTCAGATAATTCAAGTTTTTTATTTAGGAAGAAATCCAGTAAATTTGACCGGGATTTTTCCAGGAAAACAGGTTGATTTGTTAAAACAAAACCTTTTCACTCTATCCAAGACCTCAGTTTTGACAAAGGTATAATTTCTGTTTGAAGTCAGATATCCACTATGTGGCCATTTATAACACTCTTCTAGAATATAGGACAATCTACAATGATCTTAAGACAACAAATCAGAAAATACATTCAAACACAGTGTGCTGTTTAATGAATTGCTGCTGGTTCCTGTGACATAATCACAAAATAATTTAAGTTGGAAGGATTCTGTGGAAGACATCCTGTCCAAACCTTGCTTTAAAAAAAAAAAAAAAGAAAGAAAAAAAGAGAGCTTAGAGAAGGTTGCTCGGGATTCTGTCCACTCAAGTTTGAATATTTCCAAGGCTTGAGATTCCACAACATCTCTGGTCAGCTTGGTCCAGTATTTGACCACTATCATGTTGAAAAGCTTTCCTTTACATATGTACTTGAAATTTCCTCTGTTGTTATACCTTTGTAATATAACTGCAATGACAATTAAGATAAATGGGAACAATCAGATGTACGCAGATCATCTACGTAGCAAGTAGGGAAATACTAGGATACAGGCAGTGGGATAAAATAAATGTCGATTTACTCTTCCATTGCTTCCTGAAGATACTTCTAAAGCTTAGGCTTGTGACTTACATATATTTTGTGTGGGAACAAATGTACATATCTGACAAAGTTGTGAGGCCACACTTGAGTTATTCTGCAGAAGAAGGGTAAGTGGTCTAAACTGATGTGTGTTTCCAGTCATGTTTAGTTTATAAAGAGGGAGACAGCAAGTCACTGAAATATGTCTCAGAAAAACTGGTTAACTTGTGTTTTCTGAAAGGAAACTGTAAATTTCAAATGTCTATCTGAATGAAGAACAGCTCAAAAGAAGAATTCTCAATTCTCAACTTAAGAACAAGAGCACAAAAGGAATAGTCACTTACTATTCAAATTGGTTTCACTGTAATACACGATGGAAACATTCTGAAGTGGTAAAATCTGTACAAAAAATACAAAAAATACAAACACTAATTTTCTTTTCATATTTTAATTTTAATCTTTTTTTTTTCCCACTATTCCTCTAGTCTTATTCTTCAGCTTCTATTTCATATATGCAAAATGGAACATTATGCAATACCTGTGAGCTCCTAAATCACATATTAATTCAGAACCAAGGTATGTTCCACCCTTTTAAACCCCTGGAAAACAATCAGGATTCATCCATATGTCAGTATTGACCTGAAATCATTTCAATATTCCCAGTTTTATCTTCTCCAGTATACTAAACAAAATTGTACACAGTCTTGCATTTTGTTCAAAAATTAATTAAAAAGTTACCAAATTGAACTTTCCACTAAGCATGGTTAAATTTGGACCTTCATAATGTAAAGCTATCATGCTTAGACTGAAGTCACAGCACCTTCAAAATCACTTCTGTTATTGGCTGTCAATCCATTTTTCCAATGTGCAAACTTTGATTATTCCCTAATTTGTCCAAAGACTTTAAATCTGACTTCTAAAGACAGTGGTACTTAAAATCATAGAGTCAAAGATTGTGAAATCCATAATACTGAATATAACCCTGAGGGTTATTTTATTATATCTGAAAATTAGAATTTAAAATTAAATTACAGAATTACCAAGGAAAATACCAGCTGTGAACACAATAAACATCTAGAATTCAATCCTATGCAATAAACCCCTTCAAGATACAAGCTTTTTTGTTGTTCTTTTCAATTTTGTAAGACAGCATTGAGTGTGACTAAAGTAAGTAAGGTATAAAATCCTCATGAAAAAAAATTCTTCCTTGTATTTTTATTTGGAAACCGGGATGGAAGTGACAGATGGTCAGAAAAAGAATTAATAGCCCATCATTGCATTCTAGCATGCCATTCGGTCCATATGTTAGTGGTGGATTATGTGATATGATAGTTCATTCACAACAATGTCATTTGTCATGATAGTGTGATACCCGTTTGTTGATTCTGGTTGTTGTTAAAGATTTTTTCTTCTCAAGTAAAGATTTTTTCTTCTTAAGTAAAACTGTTCTAAAACACTGTTATAGAGAAAAAGTACTTTGAAATATATTTGACGGTCTATCAACAATTTATGAAAAGTTCTACTTTGTTTATTACTATGAACAAAATACAAATTTTTGTGTTTTTTTTTTTATATATATATATAGATAGATAATGAAGTGCTATATTCAAGGAATCATTCAAGTTGGAAAACACTTTAGGAGATCAATAATTCAACTGATTGCTTAAGCCAGGGTCAATGTTTGAATTCAGAAAGGATTAAACAGTGATTTGATTTGTCCAGTTGCATCCTGAAAACCCTCCAGGAGAGAAATTTAAGTCTCTTTGTGCAACCTGCTCCACTGCTTAATTTGTCTAAAAGGGAAAAATCCAAATTCAATGTATGACCTGTTGCCTCTTGTTCCTGCTCCATGTCCTCCTTGATCACCTCTGTATGGGTGCTGGGAGACTTCAATTTGGTATGTCCCTGCTCCAGGCTGAACAAGCCCCAGTTCCACAGACTCCTCTGGCAAAGGAAGTGCTCCAGCCCCTGACCATCCTGGTGGCCCTCTACCAAACTTGTTCATTCCTCCATTAGGTGGCCCCAAAGTGGCTGCAGAATTCAGATCTGGTTTGATAAGTGCTGAGTAGAGTGGAATAATTACCACCCATAACACTGGGCCATTCCTCCATTCACACAGTCAGGGCACTGCTGGCCCTTTGTTGCTGTTCAGGTACACAGCTTGCTCCTGCTCAGCTTGCTGCCCACCAGGGTTCCCAAGCCATAATCATGGAGCCATTCATTGGATGGGCCATCCTCAGCTTATGTCACTGACAGCGCCACTCACTGTACCACTGTTGAATTTCATCAGGTTCTGGTTGGCCCGTTCCTGCAGCCTACCTAGTCCCTCTGAATGTCAGCCCTGCCTTCAAGAGTGTTCACTGCCCCACCACCCAACGCTGATGCTCAACACCTTGGTGATAGTGCACTCTGGTGGTCCTTGGACAGAACCTTGAAGCAGTGCACTTGAAATAAAACTCCAGGTACAGGTCAACTCATTAACCACTATCCTTTTAAACCAATGATAAAGCCAGATCTCCCCTCACCTAACAGGCCATCTATATAGACCATAACATCTCAATTTTCAGTTAAGGATGGTGTGGGAGACTATGTGGAAATTCTTGTTAAAGTCAAAATATTACTGTTCTCTCTTCACCCACAAATCGAGTCATTTCATCACAGAAGGAAATGAACTTGTTCAGGCATGATTTACCCTTGCTACCCTCAAGCTAACTTTTCCCAGACACCCTCTTTTCCTTCATGCTTCCAGAAATATGGATACATATTTTTAAAAGACTTGCTCCATGATTTTCTCAGACACAGAAATAAGGCTGAGTACACCTAGACCTCACTGGATCATTCTTTTGGGGATGCAGTAAAAATGAGTGCGATATTTGTCTTTCACTAGGTGTCAGAGACACTCCCTACTTTACTTGATATTTCAAGGATGATAGGGAGGGCTTTGAAAGAACATTGGCCAACTCTGCATCTTGGATACAAACCATCCATGGACTAGATCTCTGATTTGCTCCTCACCTAATGCTGGCAGCTCCCTTACTACTTGAGCCCTGCCTTTAGTCACAAAGGCCTGGGAAATCTTGCTGGTAAAGACCAAGGCAAAGAAGATGTGGAGTATCTTGACCATGAGCCAGCAGTGTGCCCTGGTGGCCAAGAAGACCAGTGGGATCCTGGTGTGCATTAAAAGAAGTGTGGCCAACAGGACAAGGGAGGTGATCCTCCCTCTCTACTCTGCCCTGGTCAGGCCTCACCTGGAGTACTGTGTCCAGTTCTGGGCTCCCCGGTACAAAAAAGACAGGGATCTCTGGAGAGAGTCCAGAGGAGGGCCACAAAGATCATACGGGGCCTGGAGCATCTTCCCTATGAGGAAAGACTGAGAGACCTGGGCCTGTTCAGCCTGGAGAAAAGAAGACTGAGAGGGGATCTTATCAATGTTTATAAACACCTGAGGTGTGGGAGACAGAGGGATTTGGCCAACCTCTTTTCAGTGGTTTGTGGTGACAGGACAAGGGGTAATGGCCAAAAAATGGAGCACAGGAAGTTCCGCACCAACATGCAAAAGAACTTCTTCACGGTGAGGGTGACGGAGCACTGGAACAGGCTGCCCAGGGAGGTTGTGGAGTCTCCTTCTCTGGAGACATTCAAGGCCCATCTGGACGCCTACCTGGGCAGCCTGCTCTAAGGAACCTGCTCTAAGGAACCTGCTTTGGCAGGGGGGTTGGACCTGATGACCTCTTGAGGTCCCTTCCAATCCCTACAATTCTGTCATTCTGTGATTCTGTGATCTCTATCCTGTATGTAACCATCTTCGCTGAAGTCAATCACTTTGCTCAGCACTGAGTCTTTTTTTTTCTTTCTTTTTTTTTCTTTTTTTTTTCCATTTTACTGCTAATGTAGTGATAGGAGGTCTTGTTGTCCTTGATATCCCTTGCAGTCTCAACTCAAAGGGAGTCTGATATCATTCCCGTGTATGCAGGAAACAGTTCTACAATCAGTGTTTGTAACTTGTTCTCAGTCCCTTCTCCTTTGTAAGTCTATTTTGTATTCAAGCTCAGTCATATGTTCTACATTTCACCCAGTTTCCTGAGTCATCAATTAATTTCCTAAGTATCATGGTTGCTAAAGTCAAGGCTGTCATTGATTTTCATATCCACAACAACTTCTTCCTTGTTTGTGAATAGGAGAGTGACTGCCACTTCCTCGCTCAGCCAGCTTCTGTAATAGGCAATTTAACTAGCACACTATAACCCCACCTCTGTCCTGCTTGTATACCAGTGAGTTGCACTTGCAGTAGATGTCAGAGAAATGAATGTCTACCATAATAAGCAGGGGGTGATGGTACAGAGACTTTCTCAGGTTGCTTAAAAAGGAAATTTGTCTACTTCCTCATTTGATAAGATGGCCAGTAATAACCTCCCACCATGACACTACACTCCCTGGCATCTCCTCTGATCCTGACTGAAACAGTCCTGGCCAGCCTGCTATTCATTCCAAGGATGACAAGTGTTTTAGTAAGTGCAAGACTTGTGTAAATGCAATATTTATGTATTTATTCCAGAGATTTTGTGTTCCATTACTTTAAGGTTTTTTGTTCTCAGAGCATGACTGTGGCTAGTAATGTAGAAATATATTTTCACATTTACAATTACATACTCATAAAGGTGAAATAAATACAAGTTGGAGCTAAAAAGTTTGGTGAATACAGAATAACATTTCTAATATTTGTAAGGATTTCTTACTGCAACTAGTTTGGTTATCAATGCAAGAAAATATGGAATCTATTCTAGTTATGCACAGAAATTGTGACTGTGCTGGGGATGCCCAGGGCAATGAATTTCAAGATGGACCTTTCCAGACAGGTGAAAAACCACAGTAAGATTTCAGGTGTTTTATTGTCAAAGATTGAATATGTACCATTACAACAGGAAAGATGTTGATTGTTCCTAAATGATCAGTAGTACAGTATATTAATTATCTTGTCAGTTATTTCCTGGGCTCACTTCTCTCTCTCACACAGATAAAAACTGATTTCAAGTTCATTGGGATTACACTGATTAGCTAGATATCCATCAATCTGATTGCCAGGTGAATGGCTAAGTTGTTTCCTTCTGAGTTCAAATGCGAATATTCTTGACTGATAAAAATAGGCAATTAGGAATAGTTAACATGCACCCTGGCATCTAAGTACCATTTAATGATTTCTTTCCTCTGAATTGATAGAGCTGTCCTACAAAAGGTATGTTACCTACTGAAGGGTCTTTCAAGGCAGGGCTCTGTAAGGTTATCTGCTCCCTCTGTCCTAAAGCCTCCAGAAAGGTGATCTACAGGTACTTGGCAAGTATTTTTAGATGTACAGAAAAATAGAAGTGGCTTGTGCCCTCTTTCGAGGTGAAAATATTTGACAATTACTTCATGTAAAAGTATGATCCACTCCACCCCCCATGAAATAAGCTTTTTCTAAGGCAACAGGGATGGCATGAGAATTGTAAACACCATTTATGTTAGCTAATTTACCCCATCTCCTTACTATGCTTATAAAAATATATGCTTATAAAAACATAAAATCACATTTTTCTTCTAAGTTGACACTAATATGCTTTTTTAATCATTTTTATATCACCATTCTATTAAGCGTAAACAAATTCCCCACCTCTTACTAACTCATTTTTTTCATTAAGCCCAAAAGCTCTTTTTAACCTATTTTATACTGCTTGCCCATAAAGGCCTCATGCTACAGAAGGTTACAGTTTGAAAACAGCCAATGTCACTCTTTAATCAATTGCAAGGATCACTGCTAAATCCCCTAAGACTTGATTCTCTTGTCCCTACAATTGCTTGGACTAAATATTCTGTTTCCACAATACTGCTAGCTCTTACTGCCTCAAGGAGTGAAGGAGACTGGAGCAGAGAAATCAAACTAATATCTCTAATGTGTCAATGCACAGTATACTGCCATTAGGACATCAAGCCAGCATGATTTATTAGCAATTTTAATTAATTTTCTGAGTCATTTCCTTAGGGCTCAATTTTGTAATCTTATTACTATGAGCATAACATGCTATAGTAAGACTATGCTTTCTAATCTTTTGTTGTTAAACGCAAACTCTGCTTTCATTAGGAAACTCCTGAGATGAAGCATTTTGCTCTTTTTCATGGTGAAATTTTTCTGCATACATTCATTAGAAATTAGTAAAAATTATATAGTACAGTACATTAGTTCTTAACACAAACTTATCACACTTTTTTTCTTTATTCTTTCGCTATAAAATCATGCTGTAAGTGATCAATGTCCCTACATTAAAGTAGAGAAATTATATCTCTAGAATGTTATATATGTTATAATTTCACTTATCTTTAGTTTATTTTATGTACTGAGGACCAAATTTTAGTCCTATTTAATTCAGGGAAACTTTTAACCGGTTATAAGCAAATAAACTGTGCTCATGAAGTTGTATGTACAGATTAAGAACTTCAGCCTTACATTCTTTTAACGTTTGCTTTTTAGCCTCTGATTACTATAAAGCAGAAGATGTATTTAGTAGCTGATTTGTTCAAATGTAAGTACTTTTTGATTATTAGTATTTTTTTCCCCAGGATTTACTCAAATTGCAGGGATATGGATTAAGTTATTTTTATCACATCTGACTGACTGTCCATGAGCAGTATTTAACTACAGTAAACTTACTCCAAAAGGTTGCTGATATGAAATAATCATAAAATTTTGATTTTTGAGTTACTATGATATTTTACATGGCAGGTTTTCCTACTTTGTTTTGTTTTAAGAATGGGATGATTATTTATTTATTTATTTGTGGATCGCAAATGTATAATATCATTGCTTTGACTTAAACATAAATAAATTATTCACTGAATATTTTATATGTATTACTATCTGTTTCAAATCCCATAGCATTGTCAAGTACAAGTATTATGTCTGTTATAGAAATGGAATTTTACATGAGGGCAATAAATACAATTTTAACATAGAAGACTGGAATAAGAGAATCAAAACTTAGAGTGCACTTGTTAATTTAATTCAAGAGTCTTATTCGTGGTGAAGACACAAATTGTGACTACAACAGAGTTTTCTTAATTTTTAGGGGTGCTATCTCACATCCTTTATGGAAACAATTGTCTTGTGATGGGGCTTGTGAAAAGAGTGCAAGTGATAACTTGGCTACAAAGGAAAAGATGTAACACTGAGAAACCTCAGGGAGCAAAGAATACATAGTAAGTGCATGATCATGGAATCCGTTCCATGAAATATCAATAATGTTTTAAGGACAATAATATGGGATAGATTCAGATTAAACCGCAGATGAATTTAATTATTAATTATACTTCTTCTGTCAGTGAATGAATTAGACTTGCTTAAACTTCATGAAACTCACATCCCCCTTCTGGAGTACAATTTTGACCTTGTGCAGAAGTTACAAATTGTGGTCCAAACATAATGGTTCTTGTTAAAATAGTACTTACTTGATAAACTGTGCATTATTGTTGATAAGAACTGAGATATAGGCATTATCCACATCTTTTGAACATCATACCAGTTATTATGAGAGACAGTGAGGCACACTTTACTTCAGATAGAAAATACAAAAATCACTCCTCCTACAGCACTACAGGGATAAATCAGTTCTCTGCTTTTCCACCCCATGTGTATATAGTAAGAAACTGTCCATGCACTCCCAGGTTGTTTTGTTTCACTGTGCTGAAAAACAACAACAACAACAACAAACATTGAGCTGTGTAACACACAAGGAAAGTAGGTGTTTTTTTCACTCATGAGAACACTGAGGTATGTGTCCTTAAAGTGGTCCAGTGCATTCAGAAAGAGATGTAAAATTGTTATATAATAATCACTAATTTTCCTATGCCCTCCAGAGTGGGATTAAAGGACATAGTAAAGAAATATAGCTTGTAGGTCACATAAATTTCAAGTCAATTATATTTTGAGATAAAATAAAATTCAACCATCATATGTCTTTGAATCTTTCTGCCTCTGCTTATTGTCATTTTTCTACTATTTTTTGTTGTCCCTACATACAAGGAAACTAGCTGACCATAAACCAGAAATCAATCAAAACTCTGAAACATATAAAGTGCCAGTGGGAAAATAGGACATCATATTTTAATATATCAAAATTATATCAACCTTGATGCATGTGATCAGGAATACCCATTGTGGTAGGTTATGTTTCTTTTCATTTTGCTTTCTTATTATCAGTGTAATTTCAATTAATGATGACTGTGACATTTTAAAGAGACTGATTCTCCCATTTGGAACAGCCACACTTATACATCCTGCCCCTTCATACATGTGTTTGATTATTCCCAATGATGGAGAGCTGAAACATAATATTTTTGTGACTGTGAGAACTGTACTCAGCATACAAATGCAGTAAGTGAGCATTTTTGTAAAGTAAAAATTGCTGGACGGTTCTAGCAGTACAACTAGCAGAATGAGCTTTAAAGAATAATGTCTTAATTTATCTTGTGATTTTAAGAAAGATAAGGTGTAACCTTTTTCTGTTCTGATATCGATAATGTTGCAAAGGATGGAGATGAACAATAATTAAGTCTTTTGCAATGTCTCCTTGTATCAACAGAAAATGGGCATAATGAACTGAAAAACTACATTAACCTGCAGTACTGTTTTGCATTGTGTTTAAGACACCAGCATTACCTTCTTATTTAAAAATAAAAATAAAAAATCTGACACAGGCTGTAGCTTAGAACAAAGAGGTTAGCTTGTTCCCAGGTCAAGTGGAAGGATTGAACCCACCGCCTTCACAAAATCATAACACATAATCAAAAGTGGGAAAGGAGAGGAGTCCTGGAGGAGACTCCTGAAGGAGTCTCCGAAGGAGAGACCTAAAATGAGAACAACAATACATGTAAATTAATGCTAAAATTGATTCAATTTCACTCAGAAAAAAAAAATAAATAATAGGTGTTTGTTTCTGTGTTGTTGTTGTTGTTTGTTTGTTTGTTTGAAGCCGTTTTTCCAGATGGATATAGAAGAAGGTAATATACAGCTTTAAAAGGCTTAGAAAAGCTATTAGACTTCTTCCTGCACTACATCCCAACTAGTAATACAAACTGCAGTATTTTTTCCATAAGACATGCTCCAAACTGCTTGCAATTAGACTTTCCTATAACATTTCTTAGCCTCTACTGTCCACAACATTTTATTTTAATTTAGATGTTTCCTATGGATTAGATCGTGAGGTTGTAAAAAATAACAAAATATAACAAAACTGATAAGCAATGAATTCTCATTTGAAAACACATTTAAACATTTTAAAAATAATTGGTGTAGCAATTGCAAAAGACTTAATGCCCAAGTTTCTGTATGCCTTGCAGACACTACTCCCCCAAAATGACCTCTGAAAACCAGCTTCTGTTTTTGTTCTGTGCAGCTCTAAAAACATAATGCAGTGTCTCCAACTTGTCTTTGGACAAAAGTAACTGCACCTGGTACTTTAGAGTAGGTTTGATCCTCTTCCTTTACTTGACATTAAAGATGAAAATCTCCTTGGAACTGAATAGAATTACACTGGCGTTCAACTGATGTAATAAATAAATAAATAAATAAATAAGATGTACCGTATTTTGTTTTGCATAGTGGTCTGATATTTGAGAGTTGATATTTTGCACTGAAATATCTTCAGAAAAGGAATTTCCTCAGTGGTTTTCATTTTCACAATAAAGAGCAGGGCTGATCTACAGGGCAGTGAAATGCACTTAAGAAGTATAAACAAGTGGACAGAGGTCAGTTTTTGGAAATCCAGGGAGAGCACAGTGAAGAGATATCCTCTTTAAGCACCATGGAAAACATAATTCTCCTCTGTAAAAGCAATTTTGTTTGAAGAAAGAAGCAGCTATTGATTATTTATTCTCTTGATATGTAAAAGTTAAAAATCATCATCAGCATACTCTTGTTGGAAAAAATGAGATGCGTTTATTCCAAAAATTAACCACACTATTTGTGTATTTACAGTAGTAACGATATTGCCATATCTTTATAATGCATAAAGGTAAATTATGTGAGAGAGTCTTCATAAACCTTGAAAAAAAATTTAAGCCAGTTTTTAGAAGGGTGGCATTATTTATCAGTAATTTAAAATACTGTTCTGTTTTTGAAGGGAAGAAGGGGGCAGCTGTTCCTGGGAAATGGCTGTCTGAATTCGATTAACGACTCTGTATAACCAGCACGAGTTTACTTCATTAACTAGCAGAAATATTTCCCATGCCTTCAATTAACACTGGTTTTACTTAATCTAATATTAGTTAAGACAAGATATGATCAGAAAACATCACTGCCAGCCAAGTGTTCCTCATACAGGACTGATTTATCTCTTCGGCACCTCATTAAAATGCAAACTATATTGAAATTGATTTTCAGCACTTTCAGGCAGGAATGTTTGTAATAATGTTAATTTGCAAATTTCCTCTTTTTTTATATATTTTCTGTATGCTGCAGTTGCCGTGTTCAGCTGGAGGCTATTTGTATTGTGCAGACAGAAAATGAACAGCGAACATTTATTTCTCATATCTTTCAGAGGAACCTGAGGCGCATGAAGATATTTGTGCTGTAACAGGCATAGTCAATCTCCTTCACTCCCTTTAGTCGCTATATATCAACAGCAAACTCCCAGCTAGTCTTGCTGCAGCAATTAACCTGCCAGGGCTCTCTGCTGTCAGACTCAGTAATAATAAACTCCCCCCAGTGAGAGATAGAGCTATAGATCCTCGCCCTGCAACTTCCATAGTGGCTGAATTATTCAGAATCAGCATGATTAAAGAGATGACATGGTATTAGTTAAAAAGACATACTTTTTTTTTTTTTTTTTTTCCTGACTGAGGTTTAAACCTATTATGGAATAGCAGTTGAAGAAAATGAGTCTTAGAAAAGGGATTTCTAGAAAAAATGTTTATAATACCTGTCATTTTGAAAGTTTAAGGATAAAAATGTAAATACCAAAAGGGAGCTGGCATTGATAAATCACAAAGCTTCTGTAAATCCAAGAACCAGAATATAAATAAACATAAATAAATAAATAAATAAGCAGAATTTTAAAAAATAAAATAAAATCATTTAGGACACAGAAGGTATTAACTGGCATAAAATTGGTAATGTTGAAATTGCTATTTTTAAGTGGAGGGTAACCTTACTATTCATATGTTTTAGTCATTATTGTTCCTTTATTTACTCATTATTTATTCTATTATTCATTATTCTATTTTATTTAGTCATTATTGAACTTTTTAAGATGTGTACTCTGACGGATATATTGAGACACACAAAGAGAGTCTCCTTTATTTATAATTTTCCTTTTTTTTTAGGTGAAAAAAAAAAAAAAGCAACATTACTATAAATGCTGTAGTATATCGCATTAAAAAAAAAATGTTTACATTTCCTAGTGCTAGGCCAAATATATTAGCATAGCAAGTGAGTTTACTGAAACAAAGTCATGCAAAAAATGAACGTAGCTTTCACTTCTAGTCCCATTAAAATTATAACTTTTTTGCCAGTCTTGGTTTACTCAGCCACCCAGTGACTCGCTCTTAACTAATGCTCTCACTGATTCCGAGGAAAATGTTCTCTCTAAAATGCAGAACTGAGCCTGCATGTTAGAAATGATGTTAAATGCAGTCAAGTTCATATTGTAGGACTACTAGAGCAATGTGAAGTTATAATCTTTGTCCTGCTCATGTAAATTAAATGGAAATAGTCTGTTGACAGAGGAGAGTACAGAGAAATAAGAACTAGTTTCAGTTTCTCTGGAGCTCCTATACACCTATGAGTGCATAATTATGCATTCAATACTAACACATGTTCCATTATCATTACATCAGGTAAAAGGTTAATGAGCGCAGGTGGACAAAGCACATACGGATGAAACTAGGATCTCCCCTGAAGTATGCCAGTCAAAGAGAATATAATCAATTGCAGTAAAGATTAAACTTCTTCAAAATGAAATAAAATTTCTGACGCATTCATTTACCCCTTTTCAAAATCATTGGTGAATCGCTTTTATATAGAGAAACAATTTAACACTTTTTTGTCATAAAAAGGAGGATGTTATCCTCCAGCAGTCTGTATCGTGCTTATTGTCCAAAGTGATGTTCTTAATTCTGTGTTCTGTTTTTGCATCATATGTGATCATTCTTGGGGCTCATATGAATATTACACCAGACTTGCAAAACTAGTCTGCAAAAGTCTACATAAAGAATTGAGAATTCAAATAGAATTACAAGTTGTGGTTTGGGTTTACAAAAGGAGAATATGAATGATATATCACAGATGCCATACTAAAACTTCAAATCTAAAATGTAGTATTATGACCCTGTTCTAAATTTTCTATTGTATTAAACATTTGTATTGTATTGTATTGTATTAAACATTTGTATTTGTATTGTATTGTATTAAAGATTGTAAACATTACATTCTTCTACACTTAAGTTAGCCATAACTTAAAAGGAGATCTAACCATTTTAACCAGTAAATACCTTATATGATTACTGAAAATATTCACAGCAGTTTTCATTAAGAATATTTTTTTTCTCTGTTTTGCTACACAGGCCTGTACAGTAGTTTTGACATGCATTACACTTAATAGAGTTGAGGCACTAGCAATATCAATAAGACTTCACGTCTTTGGAGGATCAAAGCATTTGATGGATTACTTTAGAAGAGACTGACCTACACCAAACTTTCAGAAGTGAACACTAAAAGCTAATTCATTATACAATGAAAAGATTAGTATTTAAAAATATGTATATACTTTTACAAAAAACATGACCATATTTTAGCACCATATTCTAAGTGCTATTATTGAACAGCAAATTATATATATATATTTAACAGATTTTCTAGTGAACTCTGTTTCTCGGGCAATTCGTAAGTAAAGGAAAAGACTTTCAAATTTCTACACCTTTAGCCCTTAAATTGACATTTAGGCATCTGAACAAATTTCCAAGTCTTCAACTAGTGTAGTTCTTGCCTCTGCTTCCAGTGAAATCAATCAGTGAAATGTGTAGTATGTTGGAAATCAGGCCATATGTAAGCGCCAACTGTAAAAGATAGCTGAATATTGGACAAGAGCTAATAGTCTTCTCTTATGCTGAACAGTAATATGTTGGTCATTTTCAAAGGGTCTGCTACAAAAATTACTGTGATATTTAGTATGAGTAAAGATAACTGCACTGGGAGGGATGAAGTTCACTTTCCACACAGCAGCCCACAAAGTACTGTGCTCTGCAGATGTAGCTAGAAAAGCACTAATATCACACCAATGTTTTGTTTATTGCTGAGCAGAGCTGGCACAGCATCTAGATTCCCTCCAAACCCCCCAAACCCAGTACGCTGGGGGTAGGCAGTACTTTTTGTCACCTAACCCAAAGATTGAGTAATTTGAGATAAGGATGAAAACTGGGAGAAGAAATAGGCAAAGCATAGACTGGACATTGTCTAAGAATGTAGTAATTGTGAAGAATTCATGATGTAATAGTTGTGAAGAATATGTGTTATCGTAATGTGGTGAAGGGAAAAGGAGTGGAGTGTGTGTGAATTGTGCACATTGTTGGTGTGACAATTTTGTGCATATTTTGGTATGGAGGTTTTTTTGTTTGTTTGTTTGTTTGTTTTTGTTATTTTTATTTTATTTTTTATGTAAGTGAACTCCGTGAAGATTATGATGATAGTGATGTAAGAGTATATTTTTATGATAATTCTTAAATATGCAGACAGAACCCATAGCACGGACAGTGGCCTTGTGGGTGGGTTTTAACCTCAGGTCTGTCGGGTCCTGTAAGGAGAGGCTGCAATCCCTGAGCATGAAGGCCTGGCAATGGGCAGCCCAGCTATGGAGTCGGGGGAGCCTTGGTGACCTCGTTAACACGCGCCCTGACTCAGCTGCTTCAAGGGCTGTCAGAGGAGAAGGGCTCGCCCTTGTTGCCAGTGGGAAAGCCCCAGAGACACTAGGATGGCTGAGGTTTGAAGGGAGCCCCAGCGGTCATCTAGTCCAACACTCCTGCTCAAGCAGGTTCACCCAGCGCAGGTTGCCAAGGAAGATGTTCAGATAGCTATAAAAGAATCTCCAAGGACAGAGAATTGTGGTAAGATAAAACTAATATTCACATTTTAAAGAAAATGTACAGCATTGAAGAGGCTTTCAGGGTACAGCATAGCTGCATTACCTGAGTGTTCCCTAGGCTTCCAACCTTAGATGCTATCACACTGGGGGAACCTGGTGTGCTGGCTCTAAGAAACAGTACAGAGCATAGAGTGGAGTGGAGACACCACGGCTAGGCTCTGTGACCAGGTGGGGACTCGATTGTTCTTGTACACACCGAAACCGATAAGCCGCACTTTTTGCTACCCTGAGCCAACGACCTGTCATGTTTTGACAAATGCTGTACTCTAGTGTACTTTCGCTCATTATAATATCATTATAATATCATTATAATAGCAAAACACACCTCCATCCCAAAAGCTACCCGCCTCCAAGGTGCGACCACCCCTCACTGAGCATGTGCTCTGAATTTCTTGGAGCCTATACCTTTAAACAGAGACGGGAAAACTTTTCACCAATCATAACTAAGATATCCTTGACTAGAGTCACTCAAGCTCCACCTAAAAGATAGAAAATAATATAAATTGGCCTAAGAGTGAGACTTGAACACTTGGTTATACTGTGTGTCTCTGCAGAAACTTACAAATCTCTACAGAGTCTTTGTGCCTTTTAACGCATTAATTTCCAGGCTGCACACCTGTGTATTTCATGCATGCTAGCTTGCTTTTGCAGACAGTAACTATCACCAGCAATCCAAAGAACCTTTGTACCTGTTGCTGTAATAAATTGCACCTAACTGCATTGTTCCTAGCCGCAATAGCTCTTATTGAACACAACTAGAGTAAGGGCGGTAATACGTTATGGTGAATCCCTGACCGTGGTAGTTCAGTGCTCTGAATCCAACCAGACCCGTATTGGTTAATGCGTTATTGGTGAATCTGTGATTGTGATAGTTCAGTACCCTGAATCCGACAGGACCCGTAACGGTTAATCAGCTACACCCCTTAACGCGACAAGAATCGACCACCTGTAGGGGAAACCTGTGCCAGTGCTCAGCACCCACACAGTAAAGAAGTGCTTCCTGATATTCAGATGGAACCTCCCGTCTTTCCATTTGTGCCCACCGCCCGATGTCCACTGCCCATGTTAACTTTGGATTTAGTTGTCTACAAACCAAAAAAAAATTTTTAAATATTCATTCTTAACATTACACCTGTTATATAAATGAGAAATAACATTTCTAAAAGAAATGACACAGAAAGATAACAGTGTTGAATTCTGTTTTTGTGCGTGGTTTAACCTGCTGGGCAGGTAAAGGTTCTCCTCTAACTCACAGTATACTAAAGCCTTAAATCTCAAAGGCCTTAAAGCAAGGTTGCTTTTCTAAGAGGTTGTACTTTCTGCAGGTGACCAACCCTGTATGAACCTCTTTTCCTAAACAAAATTTTTCCTGTTGCTTCTCTGAGCTATCCTCTGATTATATTACCATTTATCAACCTTCTATCTAGTGCTTTATACTACTCTTGAAGTTTTTGCCTTCTCCTAAAGCTTGCACTGTCTAAAAGGAAAAGCAATTCTAAATACTATAATTTAATGAAAAATTGGAATGTTAATATCACAGTCTCTTTCCTCTATAGTTTGGATTGGCTATGATAGACGCATTGAGTCTGTACCACGGGGTTCATCCCCCAGGAGCAAACTGCTCCAGCACAGCTCCCCCCAGACCCCCTGCTCCTGCGTGGGCTCCTCTCCACGGGCTGCAGCTCTGGCCCTGGGCCTGCTCCTGTGGGGGCTCTCCATGGGCCACAGCCTCCTCCAGGCCACCTCCACCTGCTCCACCGGGGGCTCCTCCACGGGCTGCAGCGTGGAGATCTGCTCCGTGTGGGACCCATGGGCTGCAGGGGGACAGCCTGCTCCACCAGGGGCCTCTCCACAGGCCGCAGGGGAACTTCTGACCTTGGTGTCTGCTTGGCTGTTTTTCTCGCATTTTCTCACTCCTCTCTCCCAGCTGTTCTTGAGCAGCACTTTTTCCCTTTCTCACAATGACGCATCCAGCGCTGCTCACTGGCTTGGCTCTGGCCAGCAGCAGGTCCGTTTTGGAGCTGGCTGGAACTGGCTCCGATCTGACATGGAGCAGCTGCTGGGCTCTGCTCATGGCAGACACCCCTGTGGCCCCCTAGAAACCTTGTCACATAAACCCAATATAAGAGCTCACAAACTTTGTCAGACATACAATGAATTCTTCATATTTCTGACTGATAAAAAAAAATAGTAATATAAGGTACATGTCAAATATCATCATGCAGAATCTTAGTATTTCTTTCTCATTAAAAATGTGCAGCAAAATAAATTATTTTCTTCAAATATAATGTTTCAGCAAGTTTAAATTTCTCAGTATTTCAGGTTGGCTGACAACTCCAGAATGCTCCCAACTCTAGAAGAGATCAATTTTGACATCCTATGAAAATGTTGCCCATAAAGGTGGTGTCAGAGTATATCTAGAGCTATCTTGCTGGATCTGTGTGGTGGGTGAATGCTTCATTTCATTCTGTGGCGCAGTTTAGATTCTCTAAATTTTCACCTATCCAAACTTCAAGTTGAATTATTGTCTTTTCCAAATAATAAAATCTGTTACGTACTTTTGAACCTACTAATGTGTTCCTATGCAGAACAGTGGTTGATTAATCTTTTGCTGAAAAAAAGCAACTCAAAAGTAGTAACCAAAATTATTGTTTGATTTTATTTTGCTGAAATGAGTTAGACAACAATCTTTCTTGAACTGGAGAGAATTTTATTTTATTTTTTAAATGATTGTGTTTTAGAATTCTTCATTCTTCCTTTCTTCACATAAACTTACTGACATGGATTTCAAAAATATTGTTCTCTTAACTATTATATGATTTTCCATTGTGTGGGTTATGTTTTTGTTGTTGTTGTTTGTTTTAAGTAGCTTTGAATTTACGTAGCTGATGCAGTTCTCACATTCCTTTCAGGGTTATTATCATCATACCTCTCTCTGTTCAATATTATCAACACCACCCCACTTATCAAAATCCCATTTGAATCAAAGGCATCTTGCTTCTTGTTGGTGGAAGCTTTGAATGAATAATTCATCTGGAAGATCCTTCTATGTTGTACAGTTCCAGAAGACAGAGCAATTCTGTTGTCAATCATGGTGGCTCTGTCAGAACTAAGTTCCATATAGTATGTGCTCCAGCTGTACAGGAGATGACAAGCAGTCAAGATTACCAACTGTGTTAACCCTGGCCATCTTCTTAGCTTCTCTCTGATAGAAAATTCAAATTCAAATCTCACTCTAACACTGCATTGAGAAACCATTGTCAGATTTTCTTCTTTCACCAATATAGTTTGGTTGAAATCTCTTACATATATTGCAAACATACCAGTCACAAGCCACACTTACTCACTTCTGGAGTAATTTTTTGTCCTGGTAAAACCCCACTTTTCTCATGCCTAGATAGATTGAGTCTAGCTGAGCTCCAGCTGAATGAAGCTGAAGCTTCAGCTGATAGCATAGAAATCTTTGTACATGGAGCACCGCTAGGTTTAAACCTGTTGACACAGGTTGCTTTCAAGTGTAGTTTCATGGAGGATGGACTCCTTGTCATTTCTCTGAAGAAGATTAATCTTCAGAAGCATAGTTGTTACTAATTGGTTGTGTAGTAGAACCAGAAAGCAATCAGAAAAGAAGATATACAGTAAGGATCTTTCACTATGAAACAAACACAGAGAGAGGTAAGATGTAGCACTCCATACATGGAAGATATTAACATATTATTGAACTACAAAAGGATTTAAAGATTGAGATTTAAAATGTACGTTATTTTCCTTGCTGTTGTTCTTTTTTTTAAAATCTTTACATTTTTTGAAACATCTTTGACAATATGGCAGGTGTATGGCTAATACACCAAGGACAATTTGAGTGAATGGCATTGACTAGATATGACTCTGTTCCCATTCACTGCAAGCATTTGTGAGTAAAAGGCTCTATCCACATTAACAGTTAATGCAGCAGTAATATAGCAGCAGCTCTTTCCAATGAGGATACAACGTCCACATCATAAATGGTTTACAGCAAATACTTCAGTTTTGCCATGTGGACTGAACAATCAATACCACTTGAAGTGTATTCAGCATGCTAGTTAATCTTATTTGGCTTTATAGAAAAGTAAAATAGTTAATATGGTGTAAAACTGAAATAAATTAAGTGGGAAGATTAGAAGATCTGTTTTAAACCATACATTCTGAGCTAAAATGATAACATACAATGCAGTGCTACTATTTCTGAGAATATTAACCTTAAAAGACGCAAAATTAAAGTTAAGAACAGATCTAAGACTTTAAAGATAAATGATGATGAAAACTGCCAACTTTTTTTTTTCCTATAGGAACGGAATGGTTACTAGTTTCTGTAGGCAACATAAACCTGCAGATGAAGAAATATATCTTTGTCAGTTTACATGTAGTAATAATAATGACTAACTCTGTTCATTAGAGTAATTAAATTTCTGCAATTTATTCTTAACATTGAAATGTTTTTTAGGTATAATGGAGAAATGTGCTGCAAAACATCATTTAAAGGGTTACCGTTGAGTATGAACATACTTAGTCTACTGATGGAGTAGACTTTCAAAAAGTAGGGACTACTTTTTCCCCACTTAGAACAGAGATTAGTTTATTGTAAGAACCTTCTCTGAGATATGTAATGTCAGTTTCTATAACAGGCCTGATGTCAGTAAATTGTTCAGTGCATTTAGTCTCTTGTCCATCTCCTTTGATGCTAGTTGTGAACAATCATTTTAGCTATCTTAAATTTTTCTCTACTTACAGCCTTATGACCAACAGACAACCTCTCAATTCTGGAGGGTGCATTCAACTTCACCTTGAAAGATCTTTTGTTT